>NC_143015.1:136388366-136567116 GCF_055824585.1 Amblyomma mixtum
GAAATCACTTGAATGAATTTCAACCCCTTCTCAGGGAAGAGGCGCGTAGCATGCAGCATGATGCAGTAACTAACTCTAGCCATGGGCCTACAGCGACGTCCACCGTACCGTTAATGAGGACCACCTGGGTATGTCGGACGGCACTTCAATTTAAAAACAAAACGAAAACAGGGCGGAACTGGATTTTTAATGAAGCCGCGGCTAATACACCGCGCGCTGCTTGAAATTTCGATCGCCACTGTGATCTATACAGCATAGTATTTCTAGTAGCGTGGCCGTAGTAGAGCGAAACATTCCCCAACTTTTTGTGGGTGTAGAATCAATGTTGAGTTTTGTGTAACAGCATGCCAGAAAGTCCAAAATTCACGCAGCGTGTGTGCATGTTGTAGTGTCCATCTCTACCGCGAAAACCTATCAATTTTTCCGGCTCAACCGCTGTCTCGTTTGCAGTGAAACTGCGCGCAGAGCTTTGGAATTGTAACTTTTGTCTCCTAGTAAAGTTTGACAACGGTACTTCCTTGGTTCAGCCGCGTATGATGCAACCCGAGACCGGATGCGCCGAGATTCAGAAACCAGAAGCCGACGGAATTTCGCCAAGGTCAAGGTAGGTCAAGGGGCCTGGTGACGCCATCTGTTGCCTGCAGCGTTAAGCGCCACGACACCAGGGAGAGCGTTGCAAGGTGCGCGCGTCCTTCGAAGGCGCTACCGCTGCCCATCGGTGGCAACCTGGCGCCGGTGGCTTTCAGTTCGCTGATCTCGGCGCAGACGATTATGGGTTTTCAGAATGCGCAGCTAAATCATGAAAGTACCGTTGTTAGACTTAAAAAAAACGTTACCCAATGCCTGAGCTCTAGGCTCATTTTCATTGCGTCGAGACAGCAAAAAAAGATATGCAGAATAGTGCACTGCACGGGCTCGGGACAGTCCGAAAGCCCGGGCCCAGCCCGACCCGCGGGCCGGGCCATGATTTGTTTTGCCGGGCCTGGGCCGGGCCCGGGCCTGAAGCCCGGGCTTAAGCCCGGGCTTCAGGCCCGCAGCTTTAAGCCCTAAGCCGGCTTAAGCCGGCTGGGGTCCGTACAGAAACGGCTGGTGTCCGACTATTCATTCACTATTGCAGAGTGAAGTACACAACTGCGGCATTGGAGCAGCGACACGGATGAGCTATGAGTTATAGTACGCGCTGAGAAAAAAACTAAGCTTTATTCATTGACTAATATATTTCCACACCGCGGTGGCTTAGTGGTCAAGGCGCTTGATTACTGAGCCGGGGAACCAAGGTTTGCTCCTAGCCTCGGCGGCTGCCTCTCTCTTTAAGCGGCAAGCATGGCAGCCATGTAGTACTTTGTAGTATCATTGCTCGGTGAAGAAACCCAGGTGGTAGAAATGATCCGGAGCCCTCTGCTTCGGTGTCTCTCACAGCCTGACTCCCATTGGGCCCATAAACCCCAAAAACATAGCTTTTATTTTATAGCTTTATTTTTCTCATGTGGAAAAATTCACAAACTAAAGCGCGTTTGGTTTTCTTTTTGATCAGCTGACCGGAACGTCTCGTAAATGAAATAGCCACAAAAGCTCGCAAGAGTGTAAATTTCATCTCATAACCACATCTATCCCTCCTTGCTTCTTCAGCCTGGTTGTCATGACAAGTGTTCTGGTAAAATTCAACCGGTCTTAATTGACCATTGATCGTTCGTCATCCCAAAACATACCTAAACACTATTAGAAATGCATTCGGGAAGAGCATATTTGTTCCGGACGCTTATAGTCTTCAAAACACACACCGTGAAATACTCAAGCCTTTTAGCTTTTCGTTTCTGCTGAAAGGCGACCAGTTCGGCTATGGGTTCAACCTGTGAGATCGCGTTCACTAAAAAAATGTCATCTCACTGCTTACTAGGCAGCTTTAATGTTCATACTTCGCGGGTGGCAAAATATAACTGATTAAAATCATGGGGGAATGCAAAGATTACACGCGTATGCAGCCCTTTATATTTGGCTCTCGGAACTTCCGAGTTCATCTTTGCGCACCTACACGAGATCACTGTCCAAAAGATGCGCCTGGCGAGCACTACTCTTAATCAATTCCTTCTGGGTTAAAAAGAACCAAGTTTCTGTAAGCCAAACTGGGGTTTCAGAACTTTTGTCGGCCAGTTTCTTATCGGTCTAGTAGCAGTCTAATTGCTCAGAGTGAGCAGTATACCTGAAGCGATACTGTGAAACGGCCCGGGCCAGGACTGGGCTTCACTCCGGGATTCACGGGCCGGACCAGGCTCGCTAGAGCGATAATTTAGCGGGCCTGGGCCGGGCCCGGGCTTGAAGCCGCGGTCCTGGGCCAAGCTCGGGCTTCACGTCTCGGGCCCGGGCCGGGCTTGGGCCTCAGATTGATGCCCGTGCAGTGCTCTAATGCAGAATACTATATACTGTGTTCAGCATTTATCTGTCTGGGTTGAAAACATGCTCCTGCGCAAACTACTGGCCCAATTTGGTTCAACCGCCAACCACAATGATAGTGAGATTTAATAAATAATTTAAGAAGGAACTTGATTGGGTGTCTGGAATCGGCGAAAAACTGCAGTCGGCTGCAACGGAATTTTTGCCGCGGCGATGGATGGATGGACGGAAGATAGGAGCGTCCCCTTTGAAACGGGGTAGTGGCAGTTCGCGCCATGCTCGGCTTTTTTTCTTTATTTTTGTTTAACTGTGTTCTAAATTGTTACTAATATTCGCCATTTTCTCTCAATACTGTTTCCTACACTTGTAGCCTTATGTCACCTCTCTGCTTTTCAGCCATTAATTTTCTAATCGCTTTTTGCTAACATCCACCACAGATTTATATACATGGCCATTATTATCTAAACCCCAGAGCCTCAGAGAGTGTCTGCATCGACATCGGCCGGCGGTAGCTTTCTTTTCGGCTGCTGCTAGGCCGCTTTGCTGGCCGTCATAAATCACGGAGTCTGCGTTACGTCACGTGCACGTCATGTGTCACGTCACTTAGTCCTATGTCGTCATAAGAGAATCCCAAGTTTGAATCAGAGCGGCGGGAAAAACTTTTCAACTTCGAATCCAAATTTCTTAGAAATAAATGCATCTGTCGCTGCCGGCCAAGTGGCAACAAAGCCATGAAATGCGGAACTATCAGATTTTGCTGTAAAAAAAATATTAATAGAAAGCATTGAGGGTTTTTATTGGTCAGTGGATTCCCAAGTGAAATTTGCCGACGGCCGGCCATCGGTAAGCAATTGGACAATGCTCGGCAGCCGGTATCCTCGGCCAACCAATGGCGGCCCCTAGTCGGGCCGTGGTTGGCTGCCAATTGGGCTGGTTAATAGTTGGCCAAAAACGTTTAGCCAGCTACCGGCAAATGATCCCAACGCTCGGGCAACCACACGGGGACCATCGTAGGGCCATGGTTGGCTACCCACTGGCTTGGCCGGTGACGTATATGGCAGACGCACGCGCAGTAGGCGCGTGGAAATTGAGGACGAAACGCTCGATCGGCGTACGTTTCGTATTATCTCAATATTTTTTTTTTTACGAATACACTGCGCGCATGACTGCATGCATGGTGAGCCTAATTTATCAATCGGTGAAATGTAATGTGTAAGCAAAATGCAGGTGCAATGCTGCGGCATCAATTTCGTTGCAATGCTGAGCATTTAAATAATTCTCGGACGAGTGCTGTTTCATCGAGAGATAAAAGGAAAGTCCCGTAATTCTGACATCAAACGAAACCGAAACTCAAAAGTTTCGGTTTCGATCTTTTATTGAAACTGGGAAGCAATTGTTTTTTATCTAGACGTAATGAAGCAATGTAAATTTTAACTTGCATAATTTGAGAAGAATGAATAAAACAACACATTTATTTTATTTTTGTTCCTTGCGAACATATTTTTGACAGCATATCTACGAAAGCGCGGTGTCAGTCACAACGACTGAATCTGCAACGCGATGCTCTGCCCGCGCTTTTCACTCTGTGCTTTCGTAGCGGCGTAGCTGGCATCGTGCTCTGTTTGGATCTGGAGCATTGGTTGTTCCGTGTCTTGGCCTTTCACCATGACAACACCACCTGATCTAAACGTCGGAAGGTAAGACCTCATTATGGATCGGTTCTTGAGGGTGAAACGTCGCCGAGAGCTTTATCTGGCGAAGACGGGCAGCGTACCACGACCAAGTTACCATCTTACCAGAGGCAAAAAGGGGCGCAGCGCGCAGCCGCGCCTGGCCGCGCTTCTGCTTCTTCGCGCTCCCGATGAAGTTGCGCTCATTCAGAAAGCAACGAAAACAGGTGGTTCAAGTTGTAAGCGCTTATTTCCAATCAACCAGCACCAAACTGCCGTGATGAAGGCAGTTTAACTGCAGAAGTATTAAGGAGAAAGGCATAGCGCAGCCTGCAGAGGCGAAAAGCAGCGGATCCCAGCCGTGCTTCTAATTTTTCGCTATACTCTTGAAGTTGCTAGTATTCAGAAATCAACGAAAACGTGTGGCTCAAGTTGTAAACGTTTATTTTCAATAAACTAGCAGCCAACTGGCGTGAAGAAGGCAGTTTAACTACGGAAATACTAAGGAGAAAAGCATAGCGCAGCCGCGCTTTTTCGCGTTTACAAAGCAACGCAAACGAGTGGTTCTAGTTGTAAAGGTCTATTTTTCGTCATCCAGCGGCAAACTGGCATGTAGAAGGCAGTTTGCCAGCTCAGATATTAAGGAGAACAGCTTAGCGCTGCGTCGCATCGTGCTTTTCCGCGCTGCCGATGAAGTTGCTTGCATTTGCGGAGCAACGAATACGAGTGATTCTAGTTATAAACGTTTCGTTTCCATCAACTAGCAGTCAACTGGCATGTAAAAGCCAGTTTAAGTGCACAAATTTTATGGAGAAAAGCGTAGCGCAGCCGCGCTCGTGCCTTTCCGCTTTGCTGATGCAGCTGCTCGCATTTCGAAAGGAATGCACATGCGCGGTTCTAGTTTTAGACGTTTATTTTCAATCAACCAGCAGGCAAGAGATGTGCATAGGACAGCTCAACTGCGCAGATATTAAGGAAACAATCTTACACGCGGTCAAAAACATCATGACAAATACCTTAGGGGTGATTGAAAATAATCACCCTCGACAAAAGTGGGTCTCACTTTTTTTTGATCAGTTCACGGTTTCGTTCTTTTGTCATGTGATGTATTCTCACTTTCACATGTTCTTCAGCGATTTTTTTGCACAAACTATAAACATGGTTGCCAAGTGGGTCAATGTCAAGGATGTGGTCCTCCAGTTTCTGAAACCACTTTTTCTCTGTGGAGGTTCCCAGGACTTCAAGGATGAGATGTTTCGATCTTGTCGTCACCATTTTAATAGTATCATATTCTGCCTGTAGCCTTCGAAGCCCTTTTCAACTGCTTCAGAAAGACTAACAACGTCTTGTTCCGGTGAAATAAGTCCACCTCGGCTCTTTTGCCTAGTTAAAGGTGGCAGCTGATCCGAATGCAGGGCTGCGATGCACTGTTCACATGTTATCGTTGAACAAACTTTCCGTTTTTTCAGTTTTTCTGTGCTGGTCATGCACACCAAAAATCCAACAAACCCAGTTTCCTTCAGTGCCTGTATAACTGGACGTCCCGCCGGATCTCTTAGCCCATGTAGGCACGGGCCTCGGGAAAGAATAGCTTCCAGCAGCCTTCATTCTCCTTCCGAAGAGGCGTGCCTTGTATGATCATGCAAATGGATTTAGAGAGTTCATGATGTCGAACAAGTGATCAAAAAGCCTAACGAACTTAGATGTTGCACTGGAACCCTTGAACTGTGGCAGTTTGAGCACTTGTTCGCAGAAGTCCAAGGCGTCAGGAACTCAAGCACTCAAGGCTTGTACTGCATATCGTACTTTCATTTTTTGCTTTTCCCATTGGACGTGCACTTTTGAGAGCTTGTTTCCAAGCCGCAACCCTTCGCCACGTTGTAACGCCTCCAATGCCACTATATAAGCCCACTTCACGTGATTTCCTTCCATGTCAATAAGGTGGCTTACAGTTGCCAACGAGCTGCGCACAAGTTTTATCATGTCACACGCATCTAAGACAAACTGAATGTTTTTGGTGGAATCAGCAGGTGGAATCTGCAAAACAACTCCGGAAAACAGCGGCGTGAGCCGGCGCCAAGCGCGCTTTTTGCCTCTGGAAAGATGGCGGCAGGCGGCTTCGGTCGGAGAGCGCCCTCTCCACTCCAGCAAATTCTATATATCCTCCTTGACCACGACCTACTGTATATTGGGCGACCTGCGCATCGCGCCACCCTCTATGGGAGCGCGCGGCCGAACAAATACCACGTGACCTCCGAGTAGGGACCAAGCCAGCCGGTAAGTGCCGCTAAAACTCACCCCCTTGAGCAGCGTTTCACGCGCTTCGGCTGTGCCTGCAAGCGACCTGCGCTGGCGGCGCGTAGTTCCGCGGAATAGTTTGCGAAGCCATTATTTGGCATGAAAGATGGTTGCGGCAAGGTAAAGCCGCAGGCCAGTGAAATGAGAGTGGCAGTGTTGAGGGAAAGAGCTCCGGAGCTGAGGGGCGGCGGCGGCGGGAGGTCAGCCGCCGTCGTGCTTTCGACGGACGCGACTGCGACGACACTCGCCTTTCCTGCTCTTTAACCGCGTTCTCACTCTTTTTACTTGGCGGGCGATAGCAGCACAGTTGGAGCAAATTGGCAGTCTCCCTTCTCGACTCCCGTGCACGTTCATTCCTCCGTGTTACGTATTTGACGGGCAGGCTGTCCAGTGCAATATTAGATGAATACGCGAGCTCGGCCTCTTTCCCCTTGTTTTTTGTCATGCGCTTAAGCTTTTGAACTCAAACTTTAGTGATGAGTCTTTTTAAAGGGCGAGATTGTCAACTTTAATGCATGCAATATTTGTGGAAATTTTCAGGGTGAGCTAAGCAGCGAGTGTTCTGTTCATGCAGATTTAACAAATGATTCCAAAAGCATGTGCTGTGAAAAAAAAGTGCCAGTGGTGCTTTATTGCGCCATCACAGAAATAAGTTCTATACTTGAAGTACTTTTCGAGAGCAAGGTTTTTTGTTCAACAATTTTCTTTTTTCATTGCGCTCAGTCAGCTGGCCAGTGAAGTTAGTGAGAAAGGGCCTCATAAATTTGTGACACACGAGCTTCACAAGCCTCATTCTATGGGCCACACTGTCATCCATGGCGCACTGAAAATGCGGATTTTTTGCAGCTGACGGCAGCACCACAGCTGTGAACCGTTTTAGTGGATGCGGTCCTTTCACGAGCTCGGCAGCTACTCTACAAGCTGCATTCTCTAGAATTGTGACGAAACCCACAAAAGCAAGGGTAGGGTAGGAGAGCCCTCCTCTATCGATGCCAGCTATCAGGGCTGTTGTCGTTGAGGTAGATGATGGAGCACGCAGCTTGCCAAGGCACCCTGAGCACTCAATGTTGTCTTGTATAGCTCTTACAAGAAAGCCAGCAATCAATGCCAGTGTGCTTGACTTCAGGCTCTGTTGCGGAGGGACTGGAAATGAGGGATGCAGTAAGAAAAAGCAATGACAACCTTGGAGTATTTCAGTGCTGTTACAACATATTCACCACAATTATATAACATTTTGAAGACAATGAACTGATTAGTGATTTTGTTTACTTACTGGTGCCTGCTACAGAGCCCTTACAATCTGGCCCATGGTAAAGTGAATTAAGTAAAAAAAAACATGCAAATTGCTTTCCAAAAAAAGCTACTAACAGCGCACTATGCACTTTCTAGGGCTCGAACAAAATCATGTTAACATGCAGTTCCTTGGAAGTTATTTCTGATTTACATTGATTAGAATACACTGCATACTTGGGTATTTCAGAGCAGCCAGGTGAGGGAGCAGAAGCTTTCGGAGATCCTTTCTTGGAGTAGCCTTGCATTCAGTTTCAAGAGGCAGATTCGGTGCTGCCCCTAATGAGCCCACCACGCTTCCAACATTGCCACTGGCCGAGGAGTGAATTATCCCAGTGACCAGGATTTTTTGTAGAGCTGACAAAGCCGTGTATGCGTCAGTTTGGTCGTTGCTCCCATTAAGTTGCCTAATTGTGGAAAACAACGACTCCACGTCGTCACTGGAAAACTTGCCAGTAAGAACAAAATGGAAGCCTGACTGCAAGAGATGCTTTGTGCACAGAACAGTAGACATCGTTGTCACGTTCAGCGTTTCGTACGTCTCTGCCATTAGAAATTCCATCTTGTGGCTGGTGCCATCCTTCCACGAAGCAAAGTACTGCAAGCATTCTGACTCCAGCCACGAAAGCCTACAAAGTAAACAAACAAACAAAAATGCATGAACACACCTCATGAAAAAGACAGCAGAGCTCTCACTGCAATATATATTTACAAAATAAAGAAAATAGTTTCAAAAATGATAAACGAGCATCACTTTCCACTACTTTTCACATGGGCTTCACGTGCAAGATAAGACTTCTAAAAATTAAGCATTTATCAATCACTACATACCTCTCATCCTCTGCACTGTAGAACGGCATCCTCCAGGCGTCCCTGCTCATTATGTGGAACGTGGTGCTCTTGACATTGTGGAGGGCAAACCATTTGTACACAGTCTCCATGAATTCTACAGTGGGCAGGCACTTATCAAATCCAGGAGCACCAAGGCGATGCCCATGCTGCTGAAGGAATCTGAGGACTGATGTGACCTTAAAGAAAGAAAAATATTGTGAGCATAATCACTTTGGCCCAACGCTTAATCACAAGCTACCACTGTGTATATTTGAGTGACACAAGTGATTTATTTCTTGTGCAAGGTGCATAAGAGTGTTGCAAGCATTTATGAAGGGTGGAGCAATATAATGTTCACAGAAACAAAGTGATCAATTCACATTTTACCTGTGGTGAGAAAATGTCAACGGCTCTACTGACGTTCATTTTTTCGAAATTGCTGGGCCACAGATGTTTTTTTGTCAGGCATCGTACCAGCTTGAAAGCACCTTGCTGTTCTTCTATCTCGTACAGCAACCTACACAAAGTAAAGTGTTAGCAAATTGCTACAAATGTTCAAAAACAAGAGAGTTTTGTGTAACCTTAAATAATCTGGCAGGATCAGTTTTCCTCCATTCCTGAAGATCCTCTTTGTATCCAAAAACTGCGACCTGATGTTTTTGAGGATATGGCAGAAGTCAAATGATAGATACAACCGCTGACTTGAATCAAGAGGGTGCCTAGAAGAGATGTTTAAAAAACAGGAGTTAAGTTTGAACGTGCATCGAATGTTTTTTTATATGCACCTACAACAGAGGATGTAGTCCACAAATATTGAGAGTAAAATGTACATTACATGGGATGTTAATTGATCACACTCACGTGATGACAGGTCGGATAGGGCCATCCGACAAGCTTGCAAAAAATTTGCAGTTGGCTTGGTGGTTGTCCGCAACAAGTCGCACCACTTGAAATCCTGCATCTTCGACTGATTTCATTACTTTGAGCGCAAGAATTTCAAGTTGCTCCCCAGTTAGGGCCTTGGTAAAATAATACCCGACTGGTAGCCTGCAAAAAAAAATGCAATTGCCAGATATTTGCTACCCTTTAGTACTTTCGAGACGTTAAAGCTCTCAGACCAATTACCTGCCAATCTAAGAACACAGCTGAAAGTTTTATATACCTGTAATGAGTGGCCAGTCCAACAAACACAAAGCAAAGAAGGTGGGTCGCCAGTTCATCTTGAAGGCCAAAATCGGCTTCCACGCCACCCATGTTCACCAGGCCATGAACAGCATCCGACAGCTTGTGATATGTGGTGGCTTTCTTCAGCGACATTTCATCCATAATCAGCGAGCCACACCGTGCCTGCAGAGATTAACATATAAACTTAACTAACCATTACAGGTACTAGCAGAAATGTTTTACCTCTTCAGAGTGCTGCCTTGCTTCCATGTGGAGTCGCTGCTTGATCAGTGATGAGACCACCTCTCCCGTGCACGCACCTGTATATCGCTTCAACGTTGATCTGCAAGGCAGGGCCAACACACCAGTCTCTCCGAGGAGTTGGTAGCACGATGGTGATTTAGCGTGCCAAAGCACACAGTTACGTATGGTCTCCTCACGCCAGCGACCATTTGCCACACTTAAAAAAGCCAGCTGTTCTTGTAGGAATAGGCCCTTTTCGTCATTTTGTGCCACTTTCTCCTGGAAGTGTTTAAAATTTGTTAAGAGCAAGTTTCGTATCAAACGCTAAGTATAATCAATATGGTAATGGACACTATACCTGGAAGACTACGAGGTTCGTTTTTTTCAACACTGCCACTGTCCTCCTCTTCTCTTTTTTCAGCAAGTCAATTTCCTGCAGCAGCTCCACATTTTTTTTTCCAAGCCTTCTGCATTTTCTGGTCAGGGTTGCAACCTGCCTAAAAAGCTTTGCAATTCTTGCAACTGATAACCTACTTTGTGTTGCACGTGCTTTAAGCAATGGAGCTGACTTCAAACTATTTGCTGGCGGCTCTTTTGGAAGAAGCACCACAACAGGAAACGAAGGAAGGCCAGAGGAGGCTTCTTGCGTGGGCTCCGATGAAAGTGATGGTAGCTCCAGCACAGCTTGTGGTGAAGCTGTTTTCACAGGATCAGAGCCACCAGGCTCCTGAATAGGCAGTGGCTCCCTGCTCCCTTCAGGTCTCGTAGGTTCTTGAGCATCGGGTTCACCCACTTCAAACTCGTTATGAGGCATACACCTGCTTTGCCCGCAATACAGTCATTACACGAATTTTATTACATGAATCAGATACACCAATATATTTAAGCATAGAATTTAAAACCAGCGTGCATTACTTATGCTGAAATACGATTACTACAAAAAATGGTGAAAAGAATGGAATATACCTGCTTTTCTTCGCACGAGGAAGCTTGCTTACGGAAGAAGCTGGAGCAGCACATTTACGGTTCAGCGGGCGCCGCAGATGTTTTTCTGGCGGTTGCAGATATGCCGGGAATTCCGGAAAAACTGTAGGTACAGCATCTGCCTTTAGCCTCCGTATCTTGAGGTTTCCTCTCTAGTCGTCCTGCTTAAAATGCAGGCTGCATACTCTGCTCCGGTCTTTTGGTATCCAGGGCTGTTTCCCTGGCCCTGAAATGCAAGGAGTGCCATTACAGAAATGTACTTACCGGGCATTACTGAACGCAACGAAAACTCGACTAACACAGCATCAGCTGATGATCGCAAGCCCTTTCGTTCTAATGATCTTGCTATCACAGCCAAGGCCGTCGTCCGAAATGCTCGAGCAAGCGATATTTTAAGCACGTTTAAAATCAGGTGCAGCTTCATAGCTTACCTTCGGCTGGCCGCGAGATGTTCTTCAGCCACTGACTCCGTATCTCCGTCACAGGAAACTCGTGAAAGGAGATCCCTGTTGGCGTTCGCCCGCTGGACTTGCAGAGCGGCACACAACAGTACACCATACTGCGTGAATATGTCGCAAACGCGGAGGCATTCGCCGCCACCCACAGGCACACGGCACGCCAAAGCTTCTTCCGGTAAAGTGGCAACCTGCCTACTGAAAAAGAATTCTTCGCCACCCAGCTTAGCGGCCGCTCAGCACGTAAATCGAGGGTACACACGTGGTAGGTCGCAGTGCTCTGCAGCCGGTCGCCGTCTCGTCGGTTTCGTCGTGGGGGTGAGTTACAGCGCCACTCTCCGCGGTGGCGGCTTAGAGAACTAAAAAATACAGCACAAGCAAAAGCAAAACTGCGGCGCTGGGGCGGCGTTGCACGCGCAGGTCGCCCAATATACAGTACGTCGTGCAGCGTACGGTGTTTGCAGCAAGTCGCAGAAGACGCAGAGGCGGCAGCATGCTCTGAGACATTCCCCCATTTACAATCCGACAATCCATCACGTTTAGCAAGTGTTGGAAACGATAGATTTGCACCGCTCGGGGACTGCTTAGGGCAAGCATATGCAGCAGTGAATTGTTGTGAATCCTCTGTCGTGGCAGCTGAGACACAGTGTTCGAGTGGAGATCAAGCTGAGTCAGATGGAAGTGACTTGCACGGCCAAAACGCTGGTCCTGTGGAGCCTGATGAACATGACTTGGTTGATGTTCCCGACAATGCCGAGTGTCCAGAGGGGATAAGGAGCCAGTTGAGGGCTTGGGCTGTGAAGCATCATATCAGGAGAGCGGCAGTTAATTCACTGCTTGACATTCTTAGGCCGCACTTCACTGATCTTCCTAAGACACAGTATGCTCTAGTGTCCACTCGACAAAGCGTGCCACTTGAACAACGCGGCTGTGGTGAGTACGTTCATTTTGGCCTTCAGAGAGGCTTATTGCGTGCATTGGACATGTGGCATTCGGCTGCAAGTAATGGAGCCGGAAATTCTTCACCACACTGGTGAAGAATTGTCATGCTGTGCTAAACATGCTGGTCATTTTATCAGCCATATATTCTTCAGTACAATACATTTGTCCCAGGTGGTGGAAATTCCTGGAGCCCTCCACTAAGGTGTCCCAATAGTCCATGTGTTGCTTCTGGGACATTAAACCCCGCAATGGTTTCCCAGGAAAAAAATTTTAAGTGCTTCGAGATTCTATTCTATTTAGTCTACTTTGTCATGAAAAAATTTTGTATTCATTCTTAATTTTGGCGCTGCTGTGACGTGGACGTAATGAAATGCAGGTTGTAAATGATTTGCCTGTATATAAGGGTAAATATGCATGTTGGCGGCATTTGTTAAAAGAATTGCTACTGTATACTGCATCAGGTTTCATGCAATTGTAAAAATATTGAATTTCTGATACTGCTTGCAATTGTTTAGTGCTATTTATAATAATACACACAATGCCAAATTTTTCAGTATACAGGGTCTGTTCTGCAAGTAGTAGGACTGGTTTTTTCCTGGCCGAACGGGCGGACTAGAGGCGGTCTGCGCGTGTAGGATAGTTGAAGGGGGATATTGGGAATACTGGAGAAAATCGGCAGTCAGCTCTCGGCCGTTGAAGCGAGCAGGTCGCTTGTACTGTGAACCCCTGTCGAAACCTCTCGTCACGCAGAATCATAGAGCGTTTACTGGATCAGTGATGCGCGATCAAATTTTGTGTAAATCTTAGTAAAACAGGCAAAGAGACTCACGACATTATTAGAGAGGCCTACAGAGACGCTGCCATGGGTAGATCATGTGTTTTGTGAGTGGCACAAGCTGTTCCGAGAAGGTCAGGAAAGAGTGGAAGACGACGACCGCTCCAGACGCCCTTCGACCAGCAAGCCCAACGAAAATGTGTAGCGAGTAAAACATTGACTGAACAGTGATCGTAGGATGAGTATCAGAATGATTGTTGCTGACTTGAGCATTCCTCAAACCCAAGTTTTTGAAATCGTGACAGAAAACTTAGCCATGAGGAAAGTGTGCGTGAAGTTGGTGCCAGGACTGTTGTCAGAGGAGCAAAAGGCCAACCGGAAAGTGATCTGCCAGGATCTTCATCATGTGAATGAGGACCCCAATTTTTTGCCGAGCACAAGGCGGCAACGCTGCCTCAGGCCCCTACAGCCCCGACTTGGCCCCGCCAGACTTTTTTTTTATTCCCGAGAATAAAATCGACGCTCAAGGGGAAACATCACGGATTGGTACAGGCGGTTCAACAGGTTTTGACGAGGGAGCTAAACAGCATTCCGGTCCAGGCGTTTCTGGAGGCGTACGAAAACTGGAAAACTCATATTCAGCAGCGTGTAGGTGCGGAAGGGTGCTACTATGAAAAATTCTAATCGTTTGTACTATTCTCTTGAAAAAGTTTTATTTAAAAAAATGAGTCCTACTACTTTCAGAACAGACCATGTATAAGGTCCTGATTTTAGCTAAAATATTTATAATACTGTTGTGAAGACATTGAAGACTGCCCACAAATATATCATAATGGATGCTATGTACAAAGGACAGATATGTTAGTTTATTGCATTTTGCCCTCATTGCCGAATGTTATTTTGGGTTAAAAGTGAATATTGCAATGGTTATAGAATATAGTGCTGACTGCTGTTATATCTGAGTCTGGACTACAAAGTACTGGATTATTTGGTTGGAATATCACTGCTGAGCTGGTTTGAGCCTTTTTGAAGTGGTGGCATTTGTTTTTGCTCTCTTCTTTTATCGTAGCCTGCCTGAGAGCACACTACCCTGAACAAGCAACCGTGAAGAATAGCAGCGCTGTTATTAAGCGCTGGCTGATTGGCGCGCAGGATCGGGAGAGTGGCCGTAGCCAGAGGCGCCAGCCGACTCGAGCAAGGGAGGCAGTGGGCACAAAAGAATACGACTTCACTTCACTTTCTTCACTTTAAAGACCCCCTTCAGGGGGTATTACATAAGGAGTGGGTTAATATGTTCAACAATCATAAGCATTTAACAATCATATGCGGCAATCATAAACAATCATATTCAGCAATCTTTGAAGTATGATACAAATCGTTACAGCGGATAAGAATGAAGGTGGGCACGTGATGGCGGCAACATCGGCGGGGAGTGCATTCTAGTCAACAATGGTGCGGGGAAAAAAGAACTGAAAAAGTTGCAGTACGCGATAGAGGCCGGGCGATCTGAAATGGGTGTGCGGTGCGGTGAGATATGCGGGTCGGATGAGAAATGTAAGGTGTTTGATTCTGAGTGCTATGGAAAAACTTGTGGAGCAAACACATGCAGGCGACGCGACGGCGAGCTTCAAGGCTTTCGAGACCGGAATTATTCTTTAGAGATGAAACGCTGATTGTATATGAATAAGCAGAATGAACGAAGCGAATGGCGCGGTTTTGAACTGATTCGAGTGCATTTGTTAGGTATATTTGGTGTGGATTCCAGATGGGACTGGCGTACTCGAGTTTAGGTCTAATAAGGGCTTTGTAAGGTAGAAGTTTCACGTGCTGCGGTGCATGACGAAGATAATGCTTTAGGAATCCTAGAGATCTATTGGCAGATGATATGATTGTGGTAATGTGTATTCGCCAAGAAAGATCGGTACAGAGTGTTACACCGAGGTACTTGAATGATTGGACGCTTTCTATAGATGAGTTGGCAACTGTATAGGAAAGAATAAGGGGGTTGCGTTGATGCTGAAATGAGACAAGTTTGCATTTTTTAGCGTTTAGTGTCATTAGCCAGAGGTCACACCATTCATGGATGCGGTTGAGGTCATTTTGAAGAGCCACTTGTTCAGAAAAGTTAGTAACGGTACAATAAATGACAGTCATCGGCGAATATGTTTAAATTTTACACGATACTTGTGGCGCCAGATTGTTAATATATATTAGGAATAAAAGCGAGCCGAGCACAGATCCCTGCGGAACGCCGGATGTTATGGGGAGAGTCCTGAGTTGTGATTGCTAATCGAAATAAACTGAGAACGGCTAGGAATTCTTTAATTTGGTCTAGAATATTAGGGTGCAAATTTAAAAAGGCTAGTTTCAGTGATAGCCATTGGTGTGGTACCTTGTCAAAAGCCTTCGCGAAATCTAAAAATAATGCATCGGTCTGTATGTTACGGTCGAGGTTAGCATGCAGGTCGAAAGTGAAGATTGCCAATTGGGTCTCGCAGGAAAGTCCTCTACGAAACCCGTGCTGAGCCGGATGAAGTTGTTAGAATCTAGGAGGTTTACGACATGGGAATAGGTATATGACATGTTCCATGATTTTGCAAGGCACACTGGTTAAGGAGATGGGGCGATAATTCAGTTGAGAGTCCTTTACACCTGATTTGTGGACCGGAATGACCCTCCCCACCTTCCAGTCATCCGGTAGCATTCCTGTTGAAAGCGATCGCGAATACAATAATAAAAGATATATGGCTGAAATGTGTTTGGTGTTTTTCAGTATTTTGTAATATTGCAGAGTACGCGTGCATTTACAGCAAGTGCAACTGCTTGTGTACTGATGTCTGCATAAAGGAACCCATTAATAATTGCTGCAAGTCCGTCTTCATTGTTTGTGTCTCCTCAAGATGCCTGTGCATACAGGTCGGATTCCTCATGGCCAAAATTCAGTTTTCAAACGTCATATATAGATAAGGTAACCACGATTTGTCATTGATTCACAATCCAGCAGGGCGCTGGCTGGCGACGGCAAGGTCGGCATACGGCCTCGGCCCTATGTTGGCAGCCAAAGGTCGGCCGGTGTGAGGCCAATCACCAATCCCGACCTCGGCCCAACCTAGTTTGCCAAGCTAGGGCCAAGGTTGGCCAGGCTGGCTACCGACTTAGGGGCCGAGGTCGTTTTTTCAGTTGGGTTGGTGTAGCCCTCTAGCGGTAGGACTGTAAAACAGGCTTCTCTGAGTTCTTTTCTTGACCTGCAGAAGGCGACAGCAGCCAGGAGACAGTAAAGCCCCTGGGTTTAGGAGGCAGTACAGACAAAGATTTTTTTTCCCTCCATGCAGTAAGGCTTAAAGGAATTGTGAGAGAACCGGCTCGAGCTCTGGTTCTTCAAGCGGACACTCGCCGAATAAATGAGAAGGGAAATAATTTTCTTTGAGCAGTGCTTGTTTCAGCGCAGTCACACATTTACCGAGAGCAGTGAATTCGGCAGAGCCATAAACGAAACGTCTAATGAACGTCATCTAAAGGGATCCTGCGTCAGAACTTCACTGGTCCGTGTTTCAGTGAAAGATAGCGCCCTAAAATCTGCTGCAACAACATGGATTTCACTCATCTTTTTTTCGTTGAGCCAGTGCACCTGGCGGTGCACTGCCCATCTGTCCTGACCCCTGACTGCCCCTTGGCAGCCGTGGCGTCAAACGTCTCGCTGCCGGCGCAGCAAATCGCCGCTCACTTGTCTCGGGCCCTCGACCGACCGCGGAGTGGATGCTTGTGTTCTGAGTTCTTTGCCCGATCAACGAAGCAAGATGCCGAGGCACTGCTGGGCTCAAGGCTGCATGAACGGCGGGTTCGGCGGAGACACACCATGCCACTCCTTTCCAAAGGATGCCAAACTACGACGGATATGGATACGTGCGGCTCAGCCATCACGACCAACGTGGGTACCTGCCAAGCGCGATTTTCTTTGCTCGTACCATTTCGTCGATAGCGACTATGAAACAAGTCTCGCTCTGCTGCGGAGCCTCGGCATGTCTCTCAAACGGCAGCGCCTGAAGCCTGACGCTGTGCCATCCGTGTTCCCTAGAAACCGCAAGGGAGAAAGGTTCACCGCTCCTTTTGAAAAGAGGAAACGGAAAGAGGTGTGTACGTGTTTAGCTTCGTAGTAATTGAAAACCGAAAGAACTGTGCCATGTAAAAAGACAGACCGATCACACTTCTCTTGAGCGCTAGCTTGAACAGTGCTTCGGAGCAAATCAAGTGAAAGCTTATTGCAGCTGCTTTGCTATGGGCTGTGCTTGAGCGCAAATATTGGCCTTGAAAGTCAGTACCTGCCCTAGAAACGATTTATTTCCTCCACACAGCACCACTCGAGTGCTCTAGACAAGTGTTATCGAGTCTGCACAGCTACTATTAGAGAGTTTTAGCACCTTCGTACCTCTAGTATGGCGAACGGCGTCACGCTTTGCCGTAGCTACCATTGCTGTGCATGCTTGCCAAGCTCAATTTGCCGCACGGTTGTATTTACTGTAGTTAGCATGCATATTTACCGTACGCCAGTGCTAAAACTTTCGTCAACTTAGTGGGAAAATGTAGCTAGAGCTCAAAGGGGCCAAATCATAACTGCTGTCACTTGTGATGTACTATCGCGTATGGTAGGACTTGCAACAAGCATCAGGTGTTGTGAGCTCACATTGTGAAACCATGCGAGTCGGACACTGCTGCCAAGTCTGTACATAGCTGCCCAGCAGTGCGCCCGCATACTTGAAGCTGTGCAGCATCATTTGCTATTAAGCGGAAACCAGGATTAGGTGGCCACCAGAATGTTGCTAGTCATACAGAGTGTGACTGCGCATTTATTTTACTGTCTGTACACCTTTTCAACACGGGGAGCGCCATCTTCCAGTCAAAAGCCTCAGACCAGGCGGCAACAGGCCAAGAGTAACTTGCTGGCGGCGAGAGTAACGCACCACTCAATGTTGCCCATTCTGTCTGGACTGCATGGGAAGCTGGCATGTCGCTACGAGCCATGGCTATGAGTGCATGTATGGCGAGTGTGTGTGACTATTTTCCGCTTGACTGTCAATTTAAGTGTTGCTTCTGTCGCAGATAAAAACTGAAAGAGGAGTCCTTTCCTATTCTGTATTTGTGAGGCCACAGTGGTTAGGATGGTCGACTACTGTGTTTCAACAAGGTAGATGACTGGGCAAATTGGTACTGATTCATTCATTTTCATCACCATCATCAGCCTGACTACACCCACTGCAGGGCAAAGGCCTCTCCCATGTCTCTCCAATTAACCCTGTCCTTTGTCAGTTGCCGCCACTGTATCCCCGCAAACTTCTTAATCTCATCTGCCCACCTAACTTTCTGCCGTCCCCTGCTACGTTTGCTTTCTCTTCAATCATCAATCAATCAATCAATCAATCATTTTCATTCAAGACAACATTACAAAACTATTGTCTTGGAGGACGTGGCAAAAGGCGGAAAAGTGCCTGACGAGGTCACGCCACCCTGTGGCAAGCAGCGGTTTGACACTCGTGCAGAATTTACAACAGAGT
Organism: Amblyomma mixtum; assembly: GCF_055824585.1. NCBI lineage: Eukaryota > Metazoa > Arthropoda > Arachnida > Ixodida > Ixodidae > Amblyomma > Amblyomma mixtum. The sequence goes on from NC_143015.1 coordinate 136,406,959, forward strand.
TTGCATGCAGAGAAATGTCTTAGATGAAACTGTATCCCCCAACTCCCTTATTATATTTTTTTTACAGTGCAAGGATATGTACAGGAACGGAGTACAAGAATAAGTGCAGCAGCTTCTACTAGCAATACATGTTAACAAAACACTTCCAAACATAAAATACATGTAAACTATCGAACTTGAAGCACATGAAACATAAAATTGAAAACAAGAAGAAAAACATGAAAACATGAAACACTAGTCTTCCTTTAAGAATAATCCCTTCAGTGTTTTCTTTAACCTGCCTAATGAAAGATTTTCGGTTAGTAGGTCATGAATGACGGGATAGCTGTTTAATAAATCTGCTATCTGACAGCTTAATCTTTCATGTCCATAGTTTGTTCGAGCTCGGGGCTTGACTATGATGCTCTTTCTTAAATCGTACACACTTCTTTTTTCCTGGTATTTTGTTTCAAAGGTAGATTTATCCAACCGGTATTGGCGGTAAACTTCCAGGCTTAGTCTGTATTTGTAAAACTGAGGCATTTGAAGTATTCCATGCGATCTATAGTAGGGCGCACAACTAGAGGACAGCTCTAAGTTACTGATAGCGCGTATTGCTCTTTTTTGTATTGATAGTAGGGAATCTAAATTTGTTTTCGTCGTGGTTTGCCACACAAGAGAGCAGTAGCTAAAACGTGAATGTATAAGGGAGTAGTACACCAGTTGTTTGATAGAAGCTGGCAGGTAACACCTCAGTCTGTTTAAGATGCCTAAGGCACGAGAGAGATCAGTTCTAAGTGTGTGGATGTGAGCATTCCATAAGAGATTTTCGTGGAATGTCACACCTAGAAATCTGGTAGTAGAAGACTGTTGTATGTCCAGGCCATTAAATTTTAAACATGGAATTGTATACATTTCAGTACCTTTGGAGCGAAAGAGTACATACTTTGTTTTGTTTATGTTTAATGTGAGCCCGGTTACTTCCAAGCCATGAGGTTAAGCCCAACATCCAATTGTTTGCCTCCCTGAACAGCGCATCTAAATCCCTACCCGAAAAGAACACATTGGTGTCGTCCACATATAAAACCAAATTCGAGGCACCCGGTATATTTACAATATCATTAATATAGATGAGAAATAAGACAGGCCTTAGGATGGGCCCTTGTGGTACACCATACAACAGAGTGTTTGTCTCTGAACATACACCATTGATGACAGTATACTGCTCACGTGAAGTTAAATAACTCATGAGGAGAGTACCAGCTATACCCCTGACACCATAATGCTGAAGCTTTTTTATTAGTATATCATGTTGTACACTGTCGAACGCTTTTCTAAAATCGAGGAATATACCCAGAGTTAGTGCCTTATTTTCGATATTGTTCAGAATTTCATCTTTTATTCCAAGTAGTGCTGTTTCTGGCGATTTGTTTTTCTGGAAGCCGAACTGTTGCCTTACGATAATATTTTGCGAGGTTAGAAATCCAACAAGCCTTTTGTTTATAATATGCTCAGCTATTTTGGAAAATACAGAAAGCACAGAGATCGGCCTGTAATTGTTCACGTCATCGAAAGAGCCTCCCTTATGTATAGCCGTCACACGAGCAAGTTTCATTTTGGCTGGGAAAACTCCCTTTTCCATTATAAGATTGCAGATGTGTGCAATAGGAGTACTAACTATTTGACTCACAGCCTTCAGTGGTTTTGGTCTGATCTCATCAGTGCCAGATGCACAGCTGTCTTTTAGAGACATAATTATACTTGCACCTCGCTAAAATCAGTGGGGGACAAAAATATTGTATTCGGATTGCTTGCAGTGACATACTTTTCCCAAGGTGTAGAAGAAGGTGCATTTGTTGCGTCGGCTAAAGGAGCACCAGCGGCAAGAAAATGCTCATTAAACAGGTTTGCAACCTCTGCTTCAGACAGATCGGCAATCCGAAAGTTCACTTTTTTTGTTTCTGCATTCTTATAGATTAACTCTCTCATGGTTTGCAATACCAGTCGTGTATTACCGTTCACCTGTGTAAATTTATGTGTATAGTATTCAAGCTTTGCTTTCTTTAAGTCTCAATTTAACAGATTTCGTACTTTCTTGAATGCGCGAAAGTCACTTTCATCTTTTGTTTGCAAGAATGTTTGGAAAAGTCTGTTTTTCTGTTTGATTCTTTGAAACAGTTCACGAGAAATCCAGGGCTTTCGTACTTTTTTGTTCTTTTTTCGGGGCTTGAGGGGAAAACATGCGTTATAAGCAGACACAAAGCATGAAAGGAAAGCGTCGTAAGCGGCATCTGGGTTCGAGAGCTCCAAAATTATGTTCCAGTCAACATTTGTCAGCATGTCCCTAAACTTGCTAACATTGTACTCGGAGTAATCTCTAATTAGTACTTTGTGTTCGGGGGCGACTGTGTGCTTGCAGGGTAACACACAATATATTGGCAAATGATCGCTTAAACTGCAGACCAGGGTGCCTGATTTTACATTCTCACGAGCGAAACTTGTAACGCACAGATCAAGAATACTTTGGGAACTTGGTGTAATTCTTGTCGGTGTGGTGATTACGTTAGAGCAACCATAAGACTCGTATAACTCTGAATTGTAAGTAGGCTGGATTGTCAAGGGAAGCATTCAGGTTGAAATCACCCACCAGAACGCTTTCAGACTTCAGCTGAACACTGAGTTCAAGTATCTTTTCAGTAAACTGCATAAAGTCACTGAGAACACCTGATGGAGGACGGTACATGACAGAGAAAATCATACCACGACACTGTATAACTATGCTTTCATAATTATCGCCAATTATCTTGAACTCCGGAAGTACCTTAAAATTAAGCTTTGATCGGATGTATACAGCGATACCACCACCAGGCCTCCTACAGCGATATGCAGATACAACATCATATCCGGAAAGTGAAAAACACTCGTCTTCACATGAGAACCAAGTCTGTAAAACAAATGATGTCATAGGAATGATTCGGTTCCGACAAAAAAGAAATTACTTCATCATACTTGTTGCGTAAATTCCTGGCATTAAGATGAAAAACTGAAAGTGTGGGCGGGTTTTTCATTGGGGAAGAAAAATTTCAAAGAAAAACAAACTTGCCAGGAATAGTCACTGCAGATCATCAAGATCCTGAACCGTGCGAATCACCACAGCATTATCACCGCTCTTCTTTCGAACTAGCACTTTTCCGTTTGTGTGCCATACGAAAGCGTAGCCTGCGTTCTTCGCCCATTCCCTTGTTTTTGTCAGAAGACTACGGGAAAGCCTTGTCATGTTTTCGCACATAAACATCTCACCAGGTTCATTCCTTAGTGTCTGTCGCTTTGCCAGCCAGGCATCACGATGTTCATGACTGACGAAGCGAGCAATGATGCCCCGTGTTCTGCCTTGTTTCGCTGGAAGCCGATGTAGTGCGGTGATATCTTGCTTAGTTAGTGGCTGAACATCCAGTCTAGGGACTAATTCATTTATTTTTTCGAGCAAGTTCTCGTTTTCAGTTTCAGGAATGCCGTGAAATTCAATGTTGTTGCGACGGTTACGCCACTCCAGGTTATCTACATCTTGCATTATCTGTTGCAGTTCACTGGAAGAGTCGGCCTTTTCTATCTGATCCATGCGTTCGGCCAGATTTTGTCGCTTGCTCTTGAATTTGAAGACGATCCTGAAATTCATCGAACTTGTCTGACAGGAACTTCACGCTGGAGTCAAGTGCGTCTACTAGTTTAGGGAGAGCTAGGAGAGTATCGAGTTTGGTCTGAATTGCTAGCAAGTGCGCTGCTAAGTCGCTGTCTAAGTTGGGGCTCTCCAAGTCATCACTTCGTGAACCCTTGCTACACCGGTCACACTTCCAAGATTTCTTGAAAGAACCGCGTTTGGCATTCCATGTTTCGTCACTTATACCAGAACATGCACCCAAATGAAAAGTAAATTTGCATTCTGAACAGGTCATATGCGGCCCGTTATCAGGAACCAGCGATCGGCACGCACAACAACGCGACATGGTTAAAACCGTGGCAAAGCAGAAAAAAAATAACAAGAGGTCTTTGGCAGCAGCGGCATAGGCGGTGATAAAACAACGAAAAGAAAAAAAGCAGTACAGAATAATATCAACCAACCTGTAAATACACAGAGGAGAGGCTCAGATGCCGTGCATGAGGGTTGATGCCACCGCTGCCAAATGACGAACGACGCCCCTCGCGGGACTTGTTGCCGGTTGTCGCTGTCGGCGCTGGTGCAACGGCGATGGGTATTCCAGGGTTTGACCGAGCCGTCTCGAATAGGTCCACAGCAATTTCAGGCCGATGTGGCCGCGTGTGAAAGTGTGAAGTCGGTGGAATCAGTGCGTTGCCGCAAATTGCTGTCCTTCAGGTTCCAGAACACCGGGTCGGGGAAAACTGTAAATACACAGAGGAGAGGCTCAGATGCCGTGCATGAGGGTTGATGTCGCCACTGCCAAAAATCCACTCCGTTACCCTTAAGGACCAGCGGTTATCTTGCCTTCGCATTACATGCCCTGCCCAAGCCCATTTTTTCCTCTTGATTTCAACTAAGATGTCATTAACCCGCATTTGTTCCCTCACCCACTCCGCCCTCTTCCGATCTCTTAACGTTACACCTATCATTTTCCTTTCCATAGCTCGCTGCGTTCTTAACTTAAGCTGAACCCTCTTTGTTAGCCCCCACGTTTCTGCCCCATAGGTGAGTACCGGTAGGATACAGCTGTTGTATACTTTTCTCTTCAGGGATATTGGTAAGCTACCATTCATGATCTGAGAGAACCTGCCATATGCGCTCCACCCCATTCTTATTCTTCTAGTTATTTCTCTCTCATGATCAGGATCTGCAGTCACTACCTGCCCTAAGTAGACATATTCTCTTACTACTTCCAGCACCTCGCTACCAATTGCGAACTGCTGTTCCCTTGCTAGGCTGTTGAACATTACTTTGGTTTTCTGCATGTTAATTCTTAGCCCCACCGTTCTGCTCTGGCTGTTTAACTGATTGATCATGCTTTGCAGTTCTTGTCCTGAGTGGCTTAGCAAGGCAATGTCATCATCGAATCGCAAATTACTCAGGTATTCTCCATTAACTCTTATCCCCAACTGTTCCCATTCCAGTCCCCGGAATACCTCCTGTAAGCAGGCAGTGAAGAGCATTGGCGAGATCTTGTCTCCCTGCCTGACACCTTTCCGTATTGGAATTTTATTGCTGACTTTATGGAGAACTATAGTAGCTGTGCAATCGTTATAAATATCTTCCAATATTTTCACATAACACTCTTCTACACCCTGATTCCGCAATGCCTGCATGACAGCTGAGGTTTCCACTGAGTCAAATGCTTTCTCGTAATCAATGAAGGCTATATATAGGGGTTGGTTATATTCTGCGCATTTCTCTATCACCTGATTGATAGTGTGAATGTGATCTATTGTCGAGTATCCGTTACGAAAGCCTGCCTGATCATTTGGTTGACTAAAGTCCAAGGTTGTCCTGACTCTATTAGCGATTACCTTAGCAAATACCTTGTAGGCAACGGACAATAAGCTGATTGGTCTGTAATTCTTCAAGTTCTTGACGTCTCCTGTCTTATGAATTAAGATAATGTTAGCGTTCTTCCAAGCTTCTGGTACTCTCGAGGTCACAAGGCATTGCGTATACAGGGTGGCTAGTTTTTGTAGCACAATCTCTCCTCCGTCCTTCAACAAATCTGCTGTTACCTGATCCTCACCAGCTGCTTTCCCTCTTTGCATTGCTCCTAAGGCTTTCTTTACTTCTTCCTTCGTTACTGGCAGGATGTCCCATTGCTGTGCTCGACTGCCTCCCTCCGTAACTTGATGATTACATTCGCTACTGTATAGATTTGTATAGAACTCTTCGGCTAATTCAACTATCTTATCCATATTGCTGACGACATTGCCCTGTTTGTCTTTTAGCGCATACATCTGGTTTTTACCTATGCCCAGTTTTCTCCTCACTGATTTTAGGCTACCTCCGTTCCTTAGAGCATGCTCGATTTTCTCCATGTTAAACTTTCTTATGTCGGCTACCTTGCGCTTATTTATTAACTTCGATAGCTCCGCTAGTTCTATCCTGTCTGTCTGTCTAACCAGCGATGGCGTAGAGGTAGAGCATCCGCCTCGCGTGCAAGAGGACCGGTGTTCGAATCCCGGTGCCACGCAATTCTCCACCGGATAAAAAAAAAAACTCCGCGTGTCGATGGAATTGCATAACCAGGCTTGGAGTGCGGCCTGATTTCGGTGACCAGAACCGACAGCGCACTTCCTCACCAGAACAGGATTTGGCCACCCTGGTGTAGTACTTGGCCACAACCTTCTATGAACAAACCAATTAACCCTCGGCCCTCAGTCCAGCGGCTGCGGAGCAACTGACCAAGGCGGCGGTCAGATCTGTGACGCAGCGGAGGCTGCTAAGAATCTCTGGCTCCGGACAGGCCGCCATTGGAAACTGAACCTGGCAACGTTTAACGCAAGAACCTTATCAAGTGAGGCTAGCTTAGAAGTGCTATTTGAGGAATTAGCCGGCATTAAATGGGATGTCATAGGGCTTAGTGAGGTTAGGAGGATAGATGAGGCGTATACAGTACTAAAAGGCGGGCATGTACTGTGCTATCGTGGATTAGCAGATAGGCGAGAACTAGGTGTGGGATTCCTCATTAATCAGGATATAGCTGGCAACATCGAGGAGTTTTACAGTATTAACGAGAGAGTGGAAGCTATCGTAATTAGGCTTAATAAGAGGTACAAGCTGAAGGTGGTGCAGGCCTACGCGTCTACATCAAGCCATGATGACCAGATAGTTGAAAGCTTCTATAAGGATGTGGAATCAGCAGTGACCAAAGTAAAATCATTCATTTTAAAACCAGTCAAAGGACAGAACATACAGAAGAGAGCAGAAAGAGACTTTGCTCTTCTCGGTGTTCCATCTTTTCTCTGGTTTTAAAATGAATCTAATACTGTGCTCAAGGATATGGGATTGAATCCCTACCGCGCTGCCGCTTTTGAGTGGGGGCGAAAAGCAAGGCTCCCATGTTCTGTGCGATGTCAGTGCACATTAGAGAACCCCAGGTTGTCGAAATTTCTGTAGCCCTCAGCTACAGCGCCTCACAGCCCGAGTCGCTTGGGGAAGTTAAAAACCAAACATTTGTATCCCACCGCACCATTAACCTTCCCATGGCCTGATGGTAGGAATAAAAATTGCTCAAAAGCGAGGCTTTCTTCGCTAGACGGACTGCGATACAGGCCACGTTATCCATGCCGTAGCTTTATTCAACTCCAACATAGTGATTCGGTACACCCTTCTAATTACAGCTGAAAGCGACGACACAAGTTGATTACCGCTAGCTGATGCTCTCTGCTAGGCTTCAGAATGGCAAGAGCGTTATTTTTTTATTGACAGCGACATGCATGCCGAATATTATACGCTGCACGGAGCTCATCCACTCGCTGCACTCGCTTACATTTCTCCGAAAGAGGACGCGCATGTAACAATCATCTGAAGAACTCAGCGTCATGGGCATGGCAACTTTAAGATCACAGATTCTCTTTCTCGGCTTCTGTAGAAGTAAAAAACGATGCGGAGTATCGTGTCAGCCCAGAATGATGGTTTGAGGTTTAACGTCTCAAAGCGACTCAAGGTGAGAAACACGCGTATTGGAGACGCCATCGAAATGTAACTGCCGCAGCTGGAATCAAACCTGCGTCTTTAGGGTCAGCAGCTGAGCATCCGCGACAGCTGTATCAGCCAAACAAGATGCAGAGAATGGTATGGAGTGAATATTTATTGGAACTAAACTGTATAAGCAGTCATCTTACCGCCGATAATAATAAGCCTGGTTGGCTGGGTCCCCGTCGCGCATGACGGTGGAGTGTCAACAGCTGAATGCGCTGATGCTATCGACCAATCATTCACGCTGAACAAAACGGCCCGTTGTTCATATATTCACAAGCGCAAGTCTTCTTCAAAGTCTTGGGGCACAAAAAATGCTCGTATAAGCATCGATGTGGAGATTTTTTTCTCCCAAAATAGGGCAAGAAGTAACAAACCACACGTAAACAATCGCAGACACATGAACGTGATGAACTTCTTGCAGTCCAATATGGCGTCACCGCTGGGCGTCACTCTGGTCCTTGCTTTTCCTACCAGGGATTTCAAAATGGCAGCGCCCCTGGAGGCTTGTTGAAAAGGTCTATGAGGGTTTATGGTCTCAAATATATGAAGACCATTTTGCGCAAATTACTGCCATCCCAGTTCAATTGTTTTGCACACATATTCGAAATGATTAGGCTTTATCCAGTCCTATTTTTGCTGTAATATGCTTCCAACATTTACGCTATATGCAAATAGGGTGGTAAAGGCATGCATGTGTTTTCTCCTGTCACAGAAACTCTCTGACTGATCATTCTTTTTTTAATGCAGGTCGTTGGGCAGCTCTTGAATGAGGACATGCGACAAAGAGCGCAAGAAGCAACAGAGCATGCTGCCTGCCTCAGTGATGTTGTGCCTGAGCCAACAGGAGATTGTGGAGCTGAAGAGGGAGGGAAATATGAACAAGTTGAGCACGTGAAAGGAATTCAAGGAGATTGGAGAGAAGGAAAAAATTATTCTAAGCCACCTGTATGCCCGCAAGACGCTTCAGCAGGTATGTCCTAAATGTCAGTCAGATACCAGTGCCAGAGTGCATTTATCTGCTACCATGTATTTGTGCGTGTCATGTTGTAACCTAGGTCCTCCATTAATCTTTGGAACAGCATTTGTCGTCTTCTTGCTTGCACTGGAGCAGACGCATGCGACTCATGCAAACATCATCAACACAGTGCCTGTTGATACAGTGCCTGTGGCTGTTGTTTCATGACTACATTAGAAAAGTGGGCTCTGAATCAACATTCCATGAATATGACGACAAGCTTTGTGTGCCGCAGGAGCAGCAAGTTGCACACCACGCCCGGAATTGCAAACAGATGTGGCAGTCCAAACATCAATGATTTGTCGGACCCTGGGTATGTGTCGATTAAATTGTGTGTCCTTCTGCATGGTATAATACTGGTTACCTCCTACCAATTCCTTACACTGCTACTTGTTTTGTGCAAAGCTGTGTGTAACAGAAAAAAAGGGTGACTGAGATATAACAAAAGGATAACAGCTTATGTCTAAAAGCAAACAGAAAAACATATATGTGAAGAAAGGGGTCATGGCATGAGTCAGTTTTGAGGGTAAAATCTAACAGTAACTGTGGACACTGTTCTAGTCAATCAGCGCAGCGCTTATTAGCCATGTGCTGTGCTTCTGTATAATGCATGCGCTTCACATTAGCTGTAGATAGCAATATGTAGTAAACATTTTTCCTTGCTTGTTTTCTACTAATTCATGTTATACTTTTTGTGCAGTTTGCCAAACTAGTTAGTGTTCGGCCTTACGTAAATATGGAAAGACTAGGTCACAGCATTTTTACATCTTGGCTGTTTTTTTATTTTTTGTTTCAAATTATTTTCAGCTTTGCAGACTACCGTCATTTTAAACGGTCACAAGGTGTACAGGCATGCTGTTTTTAAATGCCGCGGGCTTCCTCACCAGTCACATTGTGCCCTGACGTCCACTGAAACATCTGACGAAGAAGGTGATGGGAGACAGAGGAGTGATGCTGCCTACAGGCAGAAGGACCGAAGTTCAGTCTTCAGCCAACTACAGTGGCTCATGAGCTCCTGGCTCTGAACAGGCGAGTGGCTGGGAAGGCACCGCCGGAGGATCGTGAGCGATGCCTGCTGGAAGGAGTGGACGCGCTGGCTATGACGGCTCCCAAGAGAGCCGGCGGATATGTGTCTGCGGTCAACAAAGTGGTGAATTACTTCAAAGAGAACGACATTCGTTTGCTGCAAGCCGACAAGGAAGGTGGTTTTGGGGTGGTGCCAGAGGGGGTTTATAATGAAAAAGCCTGTTGTGCCTTTGAGAAGAACTTTAAACCGTCAGAACTCAAGCCCGTGAAGGCCAAGTCAAGAGCCGTCGCCCTCTGCAATGAATTGGAACTGCAAAGGTTAGCAAAGTCTTTAAGTGACTGTAAGGGCAAAAGTCTTCGCATGTTTTTACAGCTAAGACCCACAAAGAGGATGTACCATTCCGTTGCATTGTAAGCGAACGAGGATCTTGGCAACGCCTTGTGAGTCAGTTCCTCTTGAAGCATCTTAACCAGATTGGGGTCACTGATCCTTTCGCAACAAAAAACTCTTTGGATATCATTGAATTTCTTAAAGATAAGCAGCAAATAGGGTATTTCTTTTCTGTTGATGCGAAACATCTTTTCTATTCCAGTCCCCATAAGGAATTGTTCAAAGCCGTACAAGCATGCATTGAGGAAAGTGGGGTTACGTCCTTTCAAAACACAGCTGCTGTGTCACTAGATAATTTTATGACATTGTTAGAATTTTACCTTAATGCTACAGTGGTAGAGTTCGAGAGTGGTTTGTTTATACAGAAGAAAGGGATTTGTATTGGTTCCTGTGTTGCGCCGGTTCTGAGCAATATTTTCCTTTCAATGATAGATCAAAGTGTGAATCAGCAGTTAGATAAGGTACGTCGGATGATTTTTAATCCTTGTAAGTAAACAGGAGACACAGCCCTACTTAGGCACAGTTAACGAGATTTTAAGAATTTGTAGTGAGAACGGAGAAGGATTGGAATTTACGCAGGAGCAACCGAAAAGTGGTAAATTACAGTTTCTAGACCTGGAACTTTGCATAACCAGTGAGAGGATGTGCTGGATGTACCACCCTCGTGCCCAGAAGGGATTCTTGTCTTATAAATCGGCGCACTGTAAGACTGTGAAGCGAGCCATTGCCATGTCAGGTTTGAAGGCCGCCATTGCGAAGTCCTGTTGCCATGCCATGGAAACGAGCTTCCAGTTTCAGATGGTAAGGCCTCAGGATGCAGGCTTCCCACAGTCTGTCCGGACAAGTGTGGTGAAGTCCCTTCATAGGATAAAACGCGTGGAACGAAAGCAGCCTAATCTTGTTGAGGAAAGAATTTAGCGAGAAGTGGTTCCCTACTCTCACCGCGTTGCCCATAATCTAAAAAAAGTTGCATCTAAATTTAAGGTTCCAGTAGTATTCTCCGCTCCCTGTAAGCTAGCCTCGTTGTGTCCTCGTGTCAACTCGGAAAAAAGAAGAGAAAAATCCTGTGGAACCAGACATACCCATAGGTACGTGGAATGCAGTGAAAGGGTTGTACCATATCAGATCCCACTCACATGTGGAAAAGTGTATGTTGGACAAACGGGGCGTTGCCTAAATAAGAGGTTGAGGGAGCATGATCGTTCGATGGGGACAGGAACAGGTTCGAATCTGCCTCTTCATTGCAAGGACTGTGAACAAAACTGCTGCCGGCCTATTCTGGAAAAAAATGTTGTTTTATGTAGAGGCCATAATCGAGTGTCCCGTGAATTAAAAGAAGCTTTTTTGATCAGAAAAAAGGGCGCAAATGCTGTTAGCGATGCATCTATTTTCTTGTACAAAACTGAAGAATACTTTTTAGAAAGGTTTTCCTGAGTACGAGCATGTGTACAGGTGTTTTTCCCCTCAATGTAATCTGAAGTGTTCAGCGCACAGGCCTTTTTATCAGGGTTTTCTTGCTTCACGGGGTTTCTTTTACTGCATTTGTTACGTTTTTTATACAATATCGTTTTGTTATCATGCTGTTGGATTCCATTCAGTCATGTTTCTTTGGCCCTATACACCACGTGTCATGCGTTTAATGTTCTTTCGCCGCTTTTTATAGTTTTTAGCTTCGTCGTGTTTTTAGTATTTGTGTCTTTTATCGCTTTTATGACCCTTTACATCATTCTGACGTTTGCTGCAGCTGATAGGTGGTGTGACGGTGTGCCTATATATTGCCTGTTTCTTTCCAATAAAGGATCAGTTGTCAGTAGCGCGTTGTCCTGTCCACCTTTCTTGTGAGTGTCTTGTGTTTTGCGCTAACTTTTGTACGAAGAATAATGCACCGACTAGCCCAACAGCAAGTGTTACTTGAGTCTTTACAGTCTTTCAAATTACAGCAGCCTAAGGTATAGCCAAATGGAGATAATGCCGTACAGCACTGACATAGCTTACTGCTTCAGAGATGTCTGTATTGAAGAACCCCTCCCCTTCACGAAGAAAGACAGTTCATGTTTGCATCTGATCCAGGCGAGCTTTTCTTGAAGTGCCCATGCTGAAAAATGCACTTATGTCGACAAAGCCGTAAGTGGCACTTGCTTCACGTCGACACGCATTTGTCCCAACAGCCATGCTCGTAGTCGGGCAAATCAGTTGATGAACCAAAGAAAAGCAGCTAGAAACTGACTGCTGCCAGCAGCAGCACTTTTTTCGGGCTGCAGCATTGCTCTGTTCCTTACAGCATTCAAAAGCATCAGTATAGTATGTGGCAGCTACCCCGCATACTTTGTTGTTTTGAAACGCTATCTCACGTCAGAAATCACGAAGGTACGTGGAATGATACTCAGCTTTTTTATGCTAGTTGAAATCTGAGTTGTATTGGGCAGTATGTTATTTTTCGGTTGCAGGTGTGGACGAAGCATCGAAGTGACTTGCAGCCGCAGGTTCTGCATAAAACTGAAAGCCATCATTCTGAACAAGGTCCTCCTAAAAGAGATCCTAAAGCTGTCTGCCTCTGTGCAGACCTTTGCTGCCAAGTGCTTTCACAGCATTATTATTTGGTTCGCCCCGAAACATAAGTGTTTCCACTACTCAAGCATGGTCGCTAGGTAATGAAGTGTACATTATACAATTTTCTGTCACTTTTTGGCATTTACTTGCTGAATGCTTTTCTTCTTTTTAACTTCAAGACCTACTTGGCTGCTCTGCACTACAATGAGAATGGCACACAAAGCCAAGCAGCTACCAAGGATGAGTCCAAAAGATGGGTGGTCAGATACCCAAAAGCCAAAAAAGCTGCCATTGTTGCACCGGTAAAGACAAACTGCTCATATCGTACTTATCATCTTGCATACACCTGCAGCATCGCTTAGTTATAGTAGTTATTTCTCCATCCCTGGCAGGCTACATTGATGAACGCCTCGAAAATGCTGCCAACCTTTGTGAAAACAGCAGCTCTTACAAGCGTGCGATGCAACAAGCCAGTGTGGAACTGCCACCACATCTGAGCGCCATGTTCGAGTATGCTGACAAAGCCTCCCTTGTGGTGTCACACACAAGCCGTTTCAGTGTTTAGACAAAATATGTCGATCTGCTGGGGTGATTCATCATGCGCTTGCTAAATGTGTCATGTACAGTACATACATATTTTTAGTTTGAGGTTGATTTATGAAATAATGTTCAAGGACTCTGATTAAGGACTGGTTTTATTGGCAATGCAATATGACCACGTCCCAAAGTAAGAAACTCTTGCAGACCTCCTATTACTAAGTAATGAAAGAACATGAGACAACAAATGTCTGGCAGTAATAAAAAGAAATATGCATGAATAAATACACTACAAAAAGGAGACAGTTAACGATAAACTACAAGTTAAAATGGTTACACAAAGCCTAAAACACAATGTAAACAAATTTGCTGTGTCAAGGAATGAACAACTAATGTGGTCTCAATTTACATCAGGTAATGAGTAGCTCAAGTGCACCAAATGGAAAAAACATAAGTGCTGCAAACAAATGTTGTTTTACTGTAGTTTTAAATGATGGTGGGTAGTGCTGAAACAACAAATTTCAAGTTTATATGCTTGAGAATGATACCACCTGCTTGCTGTAGTTAGTTGCCACTTCAGGTAAAAATATATAATTCTCTGAAATGGGCATTTTTAATAAGCTATGCAGGCTACAGCGGGGTCTGCCTCATTTGTTTACACAAGAGACTACATTCCTAAGAGAGAAAGTTAATATGTTTGCCTTTTTATCGGTGTTCTGTTTGTTTGTCAAAATAGCCTCTGCGATTCTCTGTTGCTGGTGGAAAGCATGTCTAAAGCAGTGCACAACGCAGCTTAGAAGCATGACCCTGTTGACCCTGTTCCCTCTTCCAAGCCTGCAGTGTATCCACCGTGTGAACTGAACTGCCTGTGGAGAGTATACCTTTACTGCCTGAAAAATAAAGCTACAATTTGTGTAATCATCTATTCCTGGTGGCATGGCCTATAATAAATAGCAGTGTTTGCAGCATTCGTGGTTCCCTTGGCTGTATCATTGGTACTTACTCATGCAGTTCCCACTGACCAAGGCTGAATGGGCAATAGCATTCCTATTTCAGGTACTCGAGGTGCAGTACGCCGTGACTGAGACAGTACAGCTGTAACAATGGATGTTTCTTGATGCATGCAGAGTTCTCAGCGGTGGTTTGTACATTTGGCTGCTCTTTACGCAATTTTTCTTTTTTATTTGCTCTTTCTTTATTTTACTCGTTATTTGTGAGTAAAATAATGTGCGTATATGTATGCAAAAGGTCAGAACCAATTGTGTGGAACCTATCAGTTTGCAAATTATAATGCTCAAATAAACAATATTGTGCCTGCAGTGAATCAGAAATTTATTTAATAATCCGCCGAGCAACGCAGTTCTGTTCAGTGCAGCCCCGCCGCGGTGGCTCAGTGGTTACGGCGCTCGGCTGCTGGCCCAAAGGACATGGGTTTTATCCTGGCCGCGGCGGCCGGATTTCGATGGAGGCAAAATTCTAGAAGCCCGTGTACTGCGCGATGTCTGTGCACGTTAAGTAACCCCAGATGGTCGAAATTTCCGAAGCCCTTCACTATGGCGTCCCTCATAGCCTGAATCGCTTTGGGACGTTAAACCTTAATAAGCCAATAAGCCAAGCCTTTTCAGTGCAGTAGGGCTTCAAATAGTAGAGGGCAGGCCAGGTTTGAAATTGAATGAGCTTTGAGTATGTGCGAGCTGAGGAATGGGTGCATAGCTGGTGGAGTTTGGGCTAGGGAGTCTTCTTTGGCGTGCATCACACAGTCGCCATTCACTCTAACCGATCTTGTTCAGCACTGAAAAATTGCTTACACCTGCTGTTCACTACAGAGAGAGAATGTGGCTCTGGAGGTTACGGAAATATGCTTGGCGCATGCTGTTTGCAGTGTGAAGTGGCATCATCACAACTACGCCGGGCATTGGCCAAGCTGGGAGACAGGAGAGGGGGATTAAAAGAAGTTTAGGGTAAACACATGGATGCCTTTGAGAGGAAGATGCGGGAGAGAGCGTTGCGTGCAGTCATGCATGCAGCATATTTTAGACGTGACTTCAGCCATGCGCCTATGGACCTAGCGATGGATCTAGCCGTGGACGATGGACCTTGGACTGGGTAGGTCGAGCATTCTTTTGGACTCTTCGATTTAAAAAGAAGCAAACGATGTGGAACTGAATTTTGGATGCAGCCGCGGATGAATTATCTTGTACGAAGTATGAATTGTTTCAAATTTCCCCGCTGTAACGGCATACTAGTACCTCTAGCACTGTGGCCAAGGCCATTGTCAAGAAAAGCACGGAAAGATCTTCTGTATATGTGTGCTTTCTCGAATAAATTTAGTTGTTAGTCAGCACTTGTCTCGTTTTCTTTCTAGTCTGCTGTGTTTCGCGCTGCTTTAGCATAAAAGTAGCGAAAAACTTTCCTCAATTTTTTGTTGGTGATCAATAACGTTACATTTTGTGTCGCAGCATGCCAGAATTCAGCGCATACATTGCATGTGCTATATGTGGAAAACTTCGCAGCGTCAATGCAACAGCGTCAACTTCGCAGCGTCAATGCAACATTAATACTGTACACAAACGCACATGGCAGGTTACTTATCATCATTGTGTTCGTTAGACGAGGTATTCACTGAAAAGTGAGACGTGAGCATGGTATCGGGCAGTTCCTCCTCACAAGTACCACAACGCAAGAAGCACACACGAGGGCCCTGGACTCTCGCCGCTTGGTCTCGTCCTCTAACAGAATTCAAGATTCTAGGGCCTTGGACAAAACCATCACAAGGAAAGTGATGAGAGCGGTCCTGAGGTTCTTAAAGGGACTATGAAACAAATAATTGAGATTACGTAAAGATATGCAATCCATCACTCGTCACCCCAGCGAAAGAATTTTCGAGCTAGCATGAATAACAACGAAGTTATAGACGATTAAAAATCACGCTCCTCCTCTCCCCCCTCAACTCATACGCGCGGAGCACCAAGAAAAAATAAAGAAAACAGCTCCGGGACTGGGCTCCGCCCATGAATACGTCATTCGATGACGTTCGGTTTACGGCTTCCGGTTGTCGCACTCCCGAGGAGCAGCGTGCGTCGGCGGCGTCTCTCCGGTCTCGGCGCTTTCTTTGCTCCCGAACTCCCGGCAGAAAGAGGCGGCAGAGGTAAATTGAAAACATATGCGTGAAGGCAATGCCCTGGCCCGCGCTTGCCCGAGGGGGTCGCGCGGCGCCTCGAGCAGACGATTTTCACCGCTACCGGAAGTGTGCCCGTGACGTCGTAGCTGCCGCAGCTCGAGCGAATGACAGCGTGTGGTGGCCTACCGACGTCATGGGACTAGTGACGTCTGTTTTCCCGGTTTTGGTTTCAAAATCGCTCCCTACGAAGACACCAATCGGCCCGCGAATTTTAAAAAACGCGATTTTTAAAAAGCCATAATAAATTGCCGGCTCAGTTCCGAAGACTCATACTTGGTGTCAGTGCTTCTGAGCATAACTTCTAACATTTACAAGCGTCTTTTAATTCTTTTCATGGTCCCTTTAAAGGACTCGGGGTTGTGTTCCCGTCTATTGATTTTAAGTGTGTGCCCTCTGTCCCCTTGTCATATCGGTCGATGGACACTTGAAAAACTCATTTCATTGCCGGCCTTTTTCCTTTTTTTTCCCTTTTGTTCCCCTCCCCACATGTATACGGTAGCCTACTGGCATCGCCTGGTTATCCTCCATGCCTTTCCGTCCTTGTTTCTCTCTTGTGTATGTGCCTGCAGAATAATATAGTCATATATTACCTGAGGGACAGGTTTTTCTCAATTGATTTCACCTCCGCACTGCTCTCTGCGCATGCGCAGCGTTGCTACAGCGACGGATACGCGGTTATAGGCGCGTCGCCTGCTTC
The DNA here is from genome assembly GCF_055824585.1 of Amblyomma mixtum. Classification (NCBI taxonomy): domain Eukaryota; kingdom Metazoa; phylum Arthropoda; class Arachnida; order Ixodida; family Ixodidae; genus Amblyomma; species Amblyomma mixtum. The sequence goes on from NC_143015.1 coordinate 136,424,028, forward strand.
GCATGCGTCTCGGCCCCGAAGCCGTTTGCAGGGCTGGCATGCGGCACATTTGTCACCTGCTGGAGCATTCTGCTTGAGCAGCGCTGGTGAGAACGCTAAGAAAGTGGAGTCATCTGCTTCCACGACGGCGTTAAATGAATACGCACGTGAGGGTTGCCGGATCGCATGACATACGACTTTGAAACATAACAACAGTGACGAACGTCTACTCAAAGTCATATTCCCCGCTTCTCGGCGCATGCATTTTTCTTTTCATTTGCATTTCTTTGCGGAGGGCAAGCACTCCCTTCTAGCGTGGCGCGGTGCATAGCAGAAGCTTTGAAAAATAAATAATCGGTACTGTCTGTGAACTTGGCGCTGTTATAAGAGTAGTGCGAATGGCTGTGCCGCACACGTTTATCCGTAGCGGCCACGCTTTGACCCTGACGAAAAGTAAAATGCACCCGTGTGTTAGATACTGATTCGCATTGGATTTCGATATGCCTTGGCTGTCGCTAAGCTGACCGGCTAAGCGACACGCTAACATTCGGACTGGCGGTTCGAGGCTGACTGTGCGCTGACTGTGCTGCAAACCACGCGCTCCGTGCTGGCATTTGATACCTTCAAAGACGTTTGCGATGCATGCCGTATCAACTGACTCGACGACGCAACCACTACGTCATGAGACATGCAGCCGTGATAATTCGCATGCACGACTATTTTAAACTATTAGAACTATTAGTGCTCCTGTCTAGAACAGTGTAGCCATATGAGGCCGCATCGCCGCGAGAAGCAGACGACGCGCCTCTCTCCGAACGATGCGCATGCGCAGAGAGCAGTGGGAGGGAGAGGGTGAGAAAAACGCCGCCGCCCGGGCGGCGCGACGTGTAGACTCCCAGTGCAACTGGTTTTAGTTTGAAACTGCGAAATAGTAAAAGAAACTCGCACAGGGTGTTTTGGTTTTAAGCAATGCAATCAGTGCCATCTGTCCTGTCGGGCGGAACCGTAGCTACAAAAGGCGCATGGAGGCGTATTGGCCGCTACCGCAGCCGTGGCCATGTGTTTGAGCGCTCGCCTCGCCTTCGGGAGATCGGGGGTTCGATTCCCGCGCCCGCCGGTCTACCCAGCCGGTCAAAGCAATGGGAACAGGCGGTCCCCCGGCCATAGCGCTCGGCCTTCCAGGGGTGCACCGCTTGGGAAAGGTAGCCTGTGCCTCAAAATCCCGTCGAACGTGTGGGCAAGGAACGACTGAAGTGGTGGAACCCCCAGTCGGAGCACAACTCAGCTTGCAGACACCTCAGCTGCAGGAAGACTCCAGGACTCGAGGAATGCGATGTGTTCGCAGACAAACCTGGGAGAGGTTGTACAGATGTGCCGTAGCACGTACACCCCTGGAGGCCGGCCCCTTCCGAGGAGGAAGGATTACGCAGCGGTATTCGCTCACTACCGCGTGCAGCTCCCGCGGCTCATAGGCGGGTGTGCATGACGGGTGGCACACCAAAAGGCATCTTTTTTTTTCTTTTTGCGGCGCTCGGTGTCGTAGTAGATCAGACTATGCCGAACTGTACCACACAAAAGAAAAAAAAATAAAAACCTCCGTAGCTTCCAAGTGTATCAAGGATACACGAAAGTATGAGCGTGCAGCGTAGATCCCTTTTTTGCAATGCCTTGCCACATTAAAGTGTGGTGTTTTATTCAATGCAAATGGCTTCGTCGGTTTCTCGGGAAAGTCGAAGACTGACAGATAACTGCACACACACGACGTTCGCCGTTCTCCCTGACGCTGTTTTAAAGCCATGCAAAAGAACTACATCACCCTCATCTACTCTACCCTTGTGGAGAAAAAAAAACGAGTTCGGTGTTGTGAATTGTTTTCCAGTTAGCTGCCGTTCAAAAGTGGACCTTGTGTGTGATTATGTGACATGTGAGAGTCGATGCGGTAGGGTTCCTCGGATGAGAAGTCGTGCTCTCAGCTGTACTTCTTCGAGGTGGAGCAGATAGAGAAGGTGTAGATTTCGTTTCCACTCCCGCTTTCTGTCTATTTTTTTAGTTGAGCATTAATTCACTAACGCATAGTACGACGCGCTGGTTTTGTCGCACCGTGAAGAATTCCGATATCGATACACGGACAGCGAAGGGGCACACAGACGGATTTGCGTGCGGATTTGCCTCTCTGCCGTATTCGCATATGTTTTATGAACCCATTAGCCTGACAAGTTGTGTTGTCGCACGGTATATCCTGCGCTGCCCTCGTCGCTCTGTTGCGCAATGCTTTCAATGTTCAGCTTTGTTTTGTAGTTCAGGGCATGTATGGCGGTTGGGCTCTGAGCTGCTATCGCCATCTGCAGATGAAGAAAAGAACTGAGGGAAATCTATTTTTTAGTATTTTCGATAGAGGGCACTACCAGTCCTTTGCCGCGTCCGAAGTGTGGGCTGTGGGTGGTGGTGGTGAAAACTTTTTAATAAACAACAGGAGAGTTTGCAGACCAAAAATGGCCCTTTACATAGGTGGAGTCCTTAGTCCGGGACCCCGCTGGACGAGGCCGCTACTCGCGCCCGTTGGACTAGAGCCCTTTGAGACTCCAGCCCCGAGCAGTTGAGCAGGGCTGCCTCCCATGCCTCTCGGGAAGGGGAAGGATTGGGGGGAAGGGAAGGATTCTTTTGACAGGCCCAAACCATGTGGAAGGTATCGGAAACTTCCCCACAGTGAGGGCAGCGCCCATCAATTTTGGGGTCGAAATGTTTCACTATTGCAGGACACAACAGAGTGTTGGTCTGCAAGCACCTCAGAGTTCGCTCATCAGCTTTACTCAGGCCCTTAGCAGGGACCGGGAAAAGACGATGGCGTTCGCAATAGTCGTCCAGAATTTCTCTGAACCGCAGAAGCGGTTGCACAATCTCCGAGCCGGAAGAGCCTGGGTGAGGTGCCCGGTAGGTAAGCGCTCGGGCAGCCGCGTCCGCAGCCTCATTACCTCTAACGCCCTGATGGCCTGGAGTCCAAACTATGCGTTTGGGCGAAGGGTCCGATTCCCTCACTGCGCGCTTTAATATACTCCAGGCTAAAGGTGAAATCTCGCCAGCCAGGTAGTGTTGACAGGCTCGACGCGAATCTGTCACGATTACCTTCGAATTCAAGTCCGAGGCGGCAAGCGCAATGGCTACTTCCTCAGCCTGTGCTGAATTTCGAGCTCGAAAGGAGAGCCCGTTAACGCATTGATCCTGGTGAACTACTGCGGCCGTGTAGAATCCATTGGGCGACGGCCCTGCCACGTCAACGTAGTATACACCCTGTTTGGATCCGTGTTGGTGTTCGAGGGCCCGAGCGCGCGCCTCTCGTCTGCCTTCGTGTGTATGTGTGTCCATGTTGCGCGGGAGTGGAGGGACCCAGAGCTTGTGACGCCATAGCTCCGGAATCCGACACGTCTCCTCTGGAGTGCACTCGTGTTGGATGTGCAAGCGGTCTAGCAGGCGGCGCCCGGATGCCGTCTGCGAGAGTCGCGTATATTGGTTCACGAGGTGGGCCTCTCGTAACTCCTGGTAGGAGTTGATCACCCCCAACGCCGACAACTTAGCATTGGAGGTGGCCACTGGGAGGCCCAGTGCTCGCTTTGTAGCCTTTCTAACGATGGTGTCGATTCTTATTTCTTGTTGTTTCGTAGTGCGAAGGTAGGGAGCGGAGTAGAGGATCCTGCTGGTCACGAAGGCATGGGCGAGCCGAAGCGCGTCCCTGCCTCGCAACCCGCCGCGCTTGTTAGAAACGCGATGGATCATGCGTCCGACCTGTTCGCCTACGCGCTTGAGTTTGGCAATAGTGGATTCCGGGCTGAGCCTGTTATGGATGAACAGACCTAGTATGCGGAGCTCCCCGACCTCTTTGATGGGGCCTCCCGTCAGAGATATTTGCAAACTCGTGTTGTCCTTAGGATCGGATCTGATGTGCAGAAGTTCCGATTTTGCGGGAGCACATTGGAGACCACAGCCGATAGCGTAGCTATCGGTTATGGTGGCGGCCCGCTGAAGGCGGTCCTCCATTTCCCCAAGGCTCCCTTCGGTAGTCCAAATTGTTATGTCGTCCGCGTATAGTGCGTGATGAATGCCTTCCACCCGGGCCAATTGGTGGGGAAGCTGCATCATGGCAATGTTGAAAAGAAGTGGCGACAAGACCGCCCCTTGGGGTGTACCCCGTGTACCCATCGTGTATGGTCCGTATTCGTCATCCTCAATCTTGAGGAAGGCCTGACGCTTGGAGAGAAAGTCTCTTACATATGTGAATGCCTTGCGCCCACAATCAGTGGTACTCAAGTTAGCCAAGATGCTGCTATGACGAACGTTGTCAAAGGCCCCCTTAAGATCAAGGGCAAGGATGGCCTTGTCGTTGTGGCGCATGGCAGTGGGTCGTATTATGTAGCGGTGTAACTGGAGGAGGACGTCCTGCGCAGACATATGCGGTCGGAACCCGAACATAGTGTCTGCAAAGAGGCCCTTGGTCTCTATGTGTGGAGAGAGGCGATCCCTAACCATCGTCTCCATAAGCTTGCCCACACAAGAGGTTAGTGAGATGGGCCTCAGGTTGTCGGTATTCACTGGCTTGCCTGGCTTAGGGATGAAAGTGACCAAGGAGGTCTTCCATTCGGGAGGGAGTGGACGCCCGTCCCAAATCTGGTTAATGTACCCTAGCAGGTGGAGGTAGGCCGAATCTGGGAGGTTGGCCAACAGATTGACTGTTATGCGATCCCGACCCGGAGCCGTACCTCGCCGCATTTTAGCTAAAGCCGCCTTAAGGTCGTGTAACTCAAAAGGGGCATCAATGTCGGGATTCGGCTTTCCCGCGTACTCGTACTCGGGCCCAACTGGGTCCTCTATGCGGCAGAGATATCTGTCGCACAGGGTGTCCGCGAGTTGAGCCGTCGTACCTTGGTACCCGTGCAAAGCCCGCCGGAGCTGTCTTTGCGTCTCCCCTCTCGTTTGAGTGGGGTCGATGAGACTGCGAAAGAAGCGCCATGTTCCTCTCGAGCTCATCTGACGCGCTGCCGAATTACACTTCTCTATCCAGTTTGAATCGGTGAGCTGGGCAGCATACGCCGCAGCCTGCTCCGTGAGGTCGACAATGCGAGCTTTAAGTTTGCGATTCAGCTTTTGCTTCTTCCACCGTTTGGTAAGACTCCGGCGAGCCTCCCACAAGTGCAGGAGGTGATTGTCCACTGCAGGGATCTCTTCAGTGGTCTGAAGTGTCGTGACGTGTTGTCTTTGTATTGTGTCTAATTGCTTTGCCCACTCCGCATATCCGCCGGATAAGAGCACGGGAGGTATCTCTTTTGTTCGAAACTTATGCCAATCGGTCAATTTAGTGTGGCCCCACTTTTTGCGAGCCGCCTTCGCCAGAAGAGTGACCCGGAGAAGGCAGTGATCGCTACCAAGAGTCTCTCCCAGGTTCTCCCAGGTAGCGTCTCTGGTGTTCGTAACGAGAGTCAGGTCAGGGCATGTGTCTCGCGTAACCGAGTTGCCCACACGTGTGGGACAACACGGATCCGTGAGGAGTGTAAGACGAAGTGTGGAGATGAGCTCCGCCAGCTTGCGTCCTCTGGCCTTCTCAAAGTGGTAGCCCCAATGTAGGCTTGGAGCATTGAAGTCCCCAACGATCACTAGAGGTTCCTTGTCAGCCGCTTTGAGCGCGCGGTAGAAGATTTCGTTGAAGGTCACGCGCGGCTTATGCGGGGGGCAGTAAACGTTAAGGACATGTATTGATGGGTCGCGGCGCTTGAGCGGCAGGACCTTGACCATACTGTATTCCTGTTCAGTCTCCAGTTCGAGGTCTACTGGGACTGCGGTGTACGTTTTGTTCACCAGGATGCACGTTGTAGGACCGCCTTGAAACGAGCTATACCCTGTGAATTTAGCATCTGCGCCGGGTTCCTGAAGAGCTAGGAGCGCCGGTGCGGTACCGAGAGACTGCAGGTAGAGCTGGAGGTGTGACCGTTTTTTCCAGCTCCGTAGACCCCTGCAGTTCCACTGTATGATCTCGAATTGCTCCGAATTGTTGTTGGCTTTCCGCTGGGGTCGGCTAGCCATCGTGAACGTGATTATTTAATTTTGGGGGCCAGGTCCCACCCCCGAAGGTGATGGGGCCTCAGGCAGAGGCACCAGCACGTCCGGAGAGAGAGCGGCCGGAATGTTTTCTAGTGAGCCTGTGGCCTGGCGAAGGACCACCTTCCGCCTGCGGAGGTCTGGTCGCGGAGACCGCGAGCGGGAGCGGCTTTGACTGAGTTGAGCTTCAATTTGGTCCTGAACGACAGAGAGAGCTGTCTCAGTAACCTGTGCCACTATAGCAGGCATGATTTTTGCCAATTCGGCCTGAAGAAGTTGCTGAATGGAGCCCCGGACCGCTTCCATGATTTTACCTGGCAGAGCATCAATTTCGCTCTCCAGGTTGTACAGGCGGCTCTCCACCATTGGCAGCCTACCAACCACTGTGCTGGCCGACTGCTGCGACACGCTTGTCAGCCCAGATGCGACCGAGGCATTCTCATCTCGGTCCTCCGGCTCGGCTAGTTCTATAGGCTCGGAAGGACCAGCTTGAGGTTCTTTACGTCCCTCTGACTTAGCCTCCAGCTCCTGAATTTTCCGCACTAGGAATTCTGTTTGGCGCCTAAGTTCAACATTTTGCCTCTGTAGGGCGGCTTCCGTAGGGGAGAGGGAGGGAGAAAGAGGCCCGGAGGCAGCCCTAGCCCAATCGCTCACCTTGTTTTGGGCGGTCGCTAGAGGCGGGAAATCCCCAGCGCTGAAGTTCGGCGACCTCGCCTGGGTCCCGGACTTCACAGCCGTCTTGACATGACCGGACTTGCCCGGCGCAGAAGTGGACTTGCTGTCCTTGGCATTGGTGGGCGGAGCTTGCTTCTGAGCCGACTTCCGCTTGCTTTGACTCCGTGATGGTCCCGGCTTGATCGGTTTCCGGTACTTGCCGACGCAGCCGGCAGCACCGGTGAAGTGGGCACCCGCGCACAGCAGACATCGGGGGGTGCACTCATGTTGTGGTATGCCCTCGGGTGTGGTGGCCACCTGAGAGCCGCAGAGGCCGCAGCGTCCCGACTGCGGCCGCGGGCAGATGTCAGCCCGGTGCCCCACCGTGCCGCATCGATGACAGGCGGGGATCGTCTTCTTGTACAGTCTCACAGGAATGCCCTGGTCGCTGCAGAAGATTTGGCGGGGTACCTTCTTCCCTTGAAAGGTGACCACTGCGATGGCGGTGCCGCCCAGCTTGCTGTGGGTGTAGCCGAGGCTGCGAGGCTTTTGTTGCTTTTGGTGGACAAAGAAAACTTGAAGAACACCGAATAATAAAAGTTGGAAGTTCAGCGCTCTTTACCTTCTTCTCCTTCGTCTTCCTGTGTGGTGTTCGCGCTGCTGATACATATGGACCAAGAAAACTGTGCTAAAGAAAGCGGAGACTACAGTGGAGTGGCGTACAGCAGACTAGCGAACAAGCGGAGGGCGGTAGTTTACTCGTGCGCGGTATAGGCTGTGTTGTGGCAATTACGACATGTATGGTTACTACGGTTGCTAATAGCCCTGTCACACGGGCACTTCGGACCGCGCTCGGTCTCGAACGCGGTTGAAGTTTGAAGCGCGATCGAGGTGGACAGCTGCTACACGTATCCACTCGATCCCGATTAACTGGTTAGATTGCTACATACGAGATGGCGCTGCGCATACTGTAATCATCGCTATCGGTTTCTAATAAATTAAAAATAACATTCCTTAATAAAAATTTTCTTGTGAAACTTTCAAACTATGAGCAGAAAAAGCAGCTTAAAGGGACACTGGGGAGAAATTGAAGTTGGCTTGTATCGACAGAATACCAGCTCCTGATTACAAAAACGCCACTCATACTGACAACAAAGTTCTTGTAACGTAGAAAAGAGCGAGAACCAAAATACAGGTATCGCCGCCACAGGCCAAACTCGCAAGTACAAGCGTGATAACGTCATAGGACAAAACAGTGTGCCTAAAACCAATGGTTCACGCAAGACCAGGACACGAGGAGTCACGAATCACTGAGGCTCAGCCAATGCATGCGCAAATCTTGACGTCGCCAGATGGCGCCACGTACCCGGCAGCTACGCGCGCGCCTGCAGCATCGGGCCCAATCAGCGCCTGCTCACCGGCGGTAGGCGGGCTCCCGGTATTCCGGTAACGGTATACACGGTATGCTAAAGCTGTCTATTTGCGAGAACTTCGTTCACGACTTCGAGAGCGGGATCCATCGTAACGCTGGCAAAACGCCGGTGCAAACGTAAGCGAAGCGACGGTAGCGAGGGACGCAATAGCCGATAGATGCCTTCAACGTGCGGCCGGCGGTAGCTTTCTTTTCGGCTGCTGCTAGGCGCACTGCTGGCCGTCAGAAATCACGGAGTCTGCGTTACGTCATGTGCAATCATGTTTCACGTCACTTAGCCCTGTGTCGTCATAAGAGAATCCCAAGTTTGAATCAGAGTGGCGGGAAAAACTTTTTCAACTTCGAATCCAAATTTCTTAGAAATAAATGCATCTTTCGCAGCCGGCCAAGTGGCAACAAAGCCATGAAATGCCGAACTATCGGATTTTGCTTTAAAAACAATATTAATAAAGCTCTCCTCACTGTCCCTTTAATTACTTTCTGCTGCAACCAGCATTGGACTCGATAGCGAACAGCAGCAAAACAACGCTCGGGTAGAGCACTGTCGCTCGGGGCATAGACAGTTTCATTTTCGCAGCTCCGCTCGGAAGGTGGCTAAAGTGGCGGTCACGGGAACTAGTGGCGCTGCAGTCGAGCTTTTCTACACCGTCTGCTGTCGCGGGAGTTTCGCTCGCTGCAGCTACGACAGGCTAGACAGATTTTCAAGCTGGTTTTTCGTGTGATAGTGCTGTTAGTGTTGTTAAAACGTGTTTGTGGTGAAATATGTGCACTTGGTGACTTCAAGCGAGAGGTACACATGCCATCCTGCTTTGCGCCCGGCTGCACAAGTGGCAACAGAAACGATGCCACCAGTCATCATTTTTTCCAACCGCCTCGCGATGCAAGCGAATTTAAAAGGTGGGAGCAGATGTTGCATCGCAAGGATAGACGGCTCTCTCACACGTCTAAGATATGTGAGCTTCATTTTGAGCATGACGATATTATCAAGGACTACAAGCACGTTGTGAATGGGCAAGAGGTCCGAATTCCCCGCGGGAACTGGACGCTAGTGCCCGGTGCCATCCCTCGACTCTTTCCCGGCCTGCCAGACCGATTCTCAAAGCCGAAAATTGTGGAATTCAGACGGAAGTCACCAAGAACGCGTGCTGCCATGCAGACTGATAAGTGTGAAGATCCGTGCAGCGACAGTACGTCCTCAGGAGAGCCTTGCGTAGAGGCAGTCAGGCCGAATGAGCTGATGCCTCTTTCCCGCTGAGCGGAAACCAGCGCTACGTCGACTGCACTGACGATTGGTGACCTGGCGACTGCGACTCTACCATCTACTGAGTGGCATCATGAATTAATAGAGGACGAAATAACTGGGAAGGTATGCGCAGTTTTCTACTGCAGAAAGCTATAGCGGCAAGCCGTCTAGTCATTCCCAAGGTTGTTGTCGTAGAAGAAGGTGGTAGCTGCTTCGTGAACGGCTACAACAAGCTGCACAGGCAGCTGATCAAAACTGTAGCTTCTGTTACGGACCTTGAGAACATTCTGCTGGAAACAGATGCCTTAAATATCTGTGCAGGAGTAAACACAAATCTTGATGAACAGCTCGAAGTCGGAAGCTCTTCATCACAAACACTGTTGTTTTTTCGAAGCAGCTAATCTGTGCGCGTTGCTTGCGTTTTAGAAGACAGTTTCGAGCGAGGGAGAAAACGGCAGCACCTAAGAGGGGCCAGAAGCTGCAGAACTTGAAGAGGAAAGCTTTTCGAGCAACTGCCGCGCGGGGGAGAAAAAACAGAGCGAGGTTGTGGCACTGAAAGCAGCGCTCTCAAAGCTTACAGATCAAGGAATTGAAACAGCACTGGTTGATCTCCCACCTTTGCAGCGCCTGGCATTCATGACAGCATTAAAGCAGTTGAAATCAGAGTCATCATGTGGCATGCGCTACAATGCTGAGTGGTTGCTAAACTGTTTAATGCTGAGGATAGCCAGCCCACGAGCTTACAGGCTTATTTATGACATGAAGACGATGCCACTGCCCTCCATGAGTCGTCTAACTCAAGTCCTTAAAGGCATACCTTGCAAGTTTGGGTTCAACTCCATTTGTTTGGAAGCAATAGAAAAGCAGTTAGGTGGTAGAATGGGTGGCCAAGGATTTGGCACTCTTATATTAGATGAAATAAAACTGCGCCAGGCGTACAAATTCAGCAAGTCGACATATAAGATTGACGGCTTCGTCGATTACGGTGACATTACAGAAGGAAGCATAGAGCTTGCGGATCATGCTCTTGTTCTTATGTTTGTGCCTGTGCTTGAAAACTGGGTGCAACCTATTGCGACCTTTGCCACGAAAGGAGCTGCCCCTGGAAACATTCTGGCGCAACTTGTGTTGGAAGCAGTTATCCAACTGCACAAGTATGGAGCGACTGTCATATCGGTGGTCAGCGATGATGCTGGAAATAATCGTTCAATGTGGCAGCACATGGAAATCAGTGGCAATGTTGCATCTCCTTGTCATAAGATTCAGCATCCTTGTCTACCTCAGGGGAAGTACCTCTATTTTATGTGTGACATTCCTCACGTCGTCAAATGTGTGCGGAACCATCTGCTCAAGCACAGATATGGCCAGGTATGCTTGAGGTAACCCACTTGAATTAATAATACGTCAGCTGAAGTAGAGACACCAATTTTTTCCGATTGAATGCTCTATTTTTCTTCGGAATGGTGTGCAAGACACTAGTATACATGAGCCCTAACATGGCATTCACCTACGCCAGCTTAATGATCTGTGATTGACTTTTTTTTTCTCCCATGCTGTTTGGTTTCGTTTGCAAAGCCGAACAAGCAGACGATTCGAGGTCACGTGAGTGATGCAAAAACCACGATATAATCGCTGATTATTTATTTTTTGCAATTCCAACTCTTGAGTAGGCTTGCGCAAAAGTTTATGTGAATTAATAGACGAAGGTAGCGACCATACTGCAGTTTTTCAATGCCTCGAGCTCAAAGCGTCTGTTACGTCACAGCCGTCGTTCAGCTGTTGAAACGAAAACCGAAACAGCATCTTGTTAGCGCAATCCACGCGGCTGTCCATGTTTTCTAATGTGCAGCACAACATAACAAACAAATAACACACGAATAAAATTTGGTGTCACTGCTCTTTTAAGGTAATGAGATGAAAATTTGTATTTGCGACTTTTTTTTAAAACAATACTTCCAGGCTGGAGACTACAGTATTGACTTCAGTCACTATCAACTGCTCTTCGAGACGGAGAAGAAGAAACATCTAATGGTCGTCTATAAACTGACGGCAGCTCATGTGCAACCGACGAACCTGCAGAGAATGAACGTGCGGCTTGCTGTGCAGGTTAGCTACAAGGGGCACATGCACAAAAATGTATAAATTTCAACGCTTTCAGTGTTGGGAGTGGTGTCATCAAACTACTTTTCTTGCAGCTCTTCAGTCGGAGCACTGCCATTGGCCTGCAGGTCTACAGGGCAGAGGGTGTTGAAGGACTGGAACGCACTGAGGGAACAGAGGCCTTCACGAGAAAAATGAACGATCTTTTCTATGCACTGAACTCAAAATACCTTGCGGAAGGGATCCGAGTGAACTCGCCAAAGATTCAGGTACTTTTTCTTAATGTGATGTGAGTGGGCGGGCTCTGAGTTGTTTCTTATCGTGATATACGCTTTTGCTTCTCAAGGGTTTGACTCAGTAATCATTGATTTCTTCGAGCAGGTCATCAAGGACTTCCTCCATCTGCTTGACGAAACAGAGCATAACCACCAACATCGAAACATGCTCCTGTTTGCTTCACAGCAAACGACAGAATCTCTACGAGTGACCTTGCTGTCGGCTTTAGACATAATTGATGAGCTGCACAAAGAACGTGGGCCTTATTTACTGACGGCCAAGCTGAACCAAGATCCCTTGGAGGCAACACGCGTGCATAATGATGAAACGTTGAACATAGCGCAATTTTCTTAAGTAGCAGCCTATAAGCGGCAGCCTGTTCGAAAGAAAAAAAAATGGCTGAGGCTTAGCTAAGGTTAAGCCTTGTCAGATGCGAAGCATATTGATGGCTAGGCTTGGTAATACATGGCTTTCCTTGGTTGAATACTTGGTCATTTTAATACAACCACTAGAAGCCTTCGTCGTGGGGGAAGACAACGGCATGGCTACAGCGGAACGCCGACTAACCCCGAGACGCGCGTTGGGTGAGCGCCTGGATTGCCACGGAAGCCGCGTTCGCCTGCCCGGTGGAGCGAGCGTTTCACCTACACCGAGTGTGAACGCGCGTTCGAAATGCGCGGGAATGCCGCTCGAGGACATTCCGGCGTCTGTGCGATGGCATCGTTCTCCCTCTCCCAGCGCGTGACGGCGATCTGTCGTGACGTCATCGTGTCACGTGGTTGGTCGCGTACAGCTGGTACAGCTCCGAGCGACGGCGCGAGGTGGGGGACCTGTTTCTCATCTGTCATGACCTCATCGTGTCACGTGGTTGGTCGCGTACAGCTCCGAGCGACGGCGTGAGGTGGGGGACCTGTTTCTCATCTGTCATGACGTCATCGTGTCACGTGGTTGGACGCGTACAGCCACGGTGACGGCGTGGGGCATAGCTCTAGCAATATGGTTCGCATAAAAAATTAGTTGTAAATGGTGCAATTACTAACAAACTTTTCGCCTGCTTTCTCTTTTTTTTTCAGAGATTCTTTGGCATTGTTCGCTCTTTCCATGGCGATGATGACCATCCCACGATCATACAGTTCAGCCAGATTTATAGGCTTTTGTCCCTGTTCACTCCTGTGTGAGAGAGAGAGAGAAAACTTTTATTTAAAATGAGGAAGGTTGCTCGAGCAACTTGGGTGGCACCCCTAGTCCAAGGCGCCACTGGCTTTAGCTGACTGACGGACTTGCTGAACCAACTTAAGTTGCTGATCCAGGGTCTCGCTGGTCAGGGCCACCTCCCACTGCTCATATGTCGGGGTGGATATAGTTAAGTGTTTTGGTTTCGTTGTGCATTCCCACGATATGTGGTAGAGCGTAGGGCAAGCTCCACACCAAGGGCATGTATTCTGATATTGAATGGGGCTAATCTTGTGTAGGATGAACAAGTTAGGGAAAGTGTTGGTCTGAATTTTCCTCCAGTCTATGGCTGCGGAGGAGTCTAGTTTTATGTGAGGGGGTGGGTATTTTCTGCGCTTCAGCCGAATATGTTCCAATCTGTCGCCATAGGTGCTAGGCATGGGAGTGGGGTAGGGATGAGGATCCGCCCGGTGGATTAAATCTCGGGCTAGATCGTTGGCTACCTCATTTCCAGCTAGTCCTTTGTGACCAGGTGTCCATGTTAGTCTGTGTGTTTGGCTGAGATTGCCAAGTAGCTGTGTTGCTCTTGAGGGAAGCCTGCCATTAAGAAAGTCTCGGCAGGCTTGTTGGGAGTCTGTTATAACGTGGGAGGACTCTCCTCTTTGGTCTTTATGTTTGATGGCGATAGCTATTGCCAGAGTCTCTGCAGAGGAGTGGTTTTCTGCATATATAGAAGCTTGGAGAGCCGGTTTTAGTTGATGGTCAATCGCAGCGACTGAGAACTTTCCCGGCGTGGGGTAGGCCCCAATGTCTACGTAAACGGCTTTACGGTCGCTTTCTAGATGTTTCTGAAGTGCCTTTGCTCGCGCTTGTCGTCTGCCTTGCTGATGAGCATGATGCATGTGACGTGGGATTGAACTAACGGTGATCTTTTCTCGGGTTTGGAGTGGAAGAGAGGTTTTACTGCCTCTTGTCTCCAGCCCCAACCATGTCCCGAATTTAGTCAGGATCGTCCTTCCCGCATTGTTTTTTAGAAGGCGTTCTTTTTGGCTTTCCAAGAGGGCTTCTTGGAGCTCGGTAAAAGTGTTGTGCAGACCAAGCTGTCGTTCTGTAGAAGTGGCTATTGGAAGATTGATAAGAGGGGCTTACAAAACTGCCCTGTGAAGAATGCAGTGAAAGGGAACTGTTCTGGAGCTGCTGAAAGTGTCCTCGTGTCGCTGCATGACAGCCTCGGAGAAAAGGCAAAGGCTGCTGCGGAGCTCAGAAATGCTGTGGAAGAAAAACTATGCAAGAAGCTTCTTAGCATTAGCTCTTTTTCGAGTGAAAGTGATGACCTGGGCGACCATGGATACGAAAGAGCTGGACCAGAAGAAATGGTTATCTATTACTTAGCAGGATATGTGCATAAGAAGATAACTAGGGCAGTGCATTGTAAGGATTGCCAGGTCACGCTGACGGCTGCTCCTGGACACGCCAGCCCAAGTGATGTTGTTCAGAGGCACTTGACTGACCTGAGGTCGTTCAAGCCAGGATGCCTACGCGAGCCGTCGCTAAGGCTGTACGCAGCCATAAAGAAGATAGAGAGCATTGTTCACAAAGCCCTTGAGAAACGCGTTGTATTTGGCGACCTGTTCTGGGAGGTGCTAGACAAGCTTGAAGAGTCCTCTGCGCCTGCAGTCGGTTGTCATGCTCACTGCCAGGAAGTCACTCCTAAAGTGATCAAGTTTTACGTCATCATGAGGATGCACTTTTTTTTCCAGGAAAATGAACTCTGAAATGTTGGTAACTGCTCAAGTGCAGTCAGCGAGAAAGAGAGCAAAACTGCTTTAAGCACCCATTAATGGAACGCTTTTTACAAAGCAAGTTTTTTTTCTCTTTCCATGGAAGCATTTGACACTTAAAATAATTTTCTCCTCAAGAGATCGATAAATTGTTTTTAAAAATGGCGCAGTTTAACGAACGATGTGCCGTAAAAGAGCTGTACAATGAAATATTTAAACAAGTTTGTCTTACCGTATTCATATCTCGTTCAATTATTCGAACCTAATGAACACAAGAAACGGTAGATTATTTCATTGCACAGATTCGTGTGAAGTGCTATAACCGCCAGAAAGAACATAATATATACAATGACACACTCGAGAAGGTTGGGACTATAGACACCTAAAAGGCGAAGCGCGCCGATCGTGCGTGCCTCCTTCAGATATTGTTCGCCCCAACCCCATAGGTTGTACCCTTGTACCCTCCAAGCGGAACAGCTTTTCGACACGCACCAACAGCAGTTATGCCATATTCTTGTTTGGTCACGCCGGAAAAAATAATTCACCTGCAGGTATGGGCGCGGCGCCGCCCGTCTTTACGAGGGTGTAGCAGACGACACGCAAGATGTGTAGAAAAGCGCGACTGCAGCGCCGTTAGTTCCAGCGACGTCCACTATAGGCATGCCATCAAGCGGGAGCTGCGAAACTGAAACTGTCTAAAAACGTTGGCTCGGGGCACGTGTAGCGGAGCTGGCATCGAGGCACCCTAGGCACGTGTAAACGGTAGCGCCATCTAGTGACAAAGCGCCAAAGCATATAGAATAGTAGAAAATGTAACAACTGACTATACAACTGACTAAAAGCAAGACAAAAAATCACTAAATCCCTCTATGCACCCCTCTTCTTGGCCGATCCGCCTGGCAACGTTGCTAGACTAGCTTCAGTTGTCAAACTCCGCGGCGCTGCGCGGAACCGCCACTGGCCCGCGCTTTCGTGGCGCTGCAGTCGCACCCAGCTTCACTTCTCAACTAACCGGTTAGGAGAACGAGCTGGACGAAGTACGCGGTGCAGCGTTGGCGTGTTTTGCGGGTGCTCGTTCACGGCGGATTTCAGCAAGCATGCCATCTACGGAGATTTAGTCTTCGCCGCATGTGTTAACATCAGCAAACGATGCCGACGTGCTGCGTTCCGGGCTGCAAAAGCGGCTACCGGAACGATGTTTCTTCTTTCTTTCTTTTTCTTCTTTTTTTTTTTGTAGCGCTTCTTTGGCGTGGTGAGAAGCTTCGGTGGTGATGAAGACCACCCTACAATCACACACTTTGGGCAAATTTTCAGGCTCCTGAGCCTTTACGCACCATTAAAAACTGCACTGAAAGGCAACTGCTCCGGAGATGTTGATCCGGTTCTTGTGACTGTGGAGGAGACCCTTAGCAAAAAGAAGTTGGAGGCTTTGTCCCGAAAAGAAGATCGTCAGCGGAAGCTCGCCGCAATTATTAGCCAGATTGACCTGCAGACGCTGATTCCCTCCAACAGAGCGACAGCCGCCCTTTTGAATCTACAGCTGTCCTCCACTATCTTGGCGGCTACGTTGCTAAGAAGTCTGCGAAGATGACGGACTGCAGTGACTGCCATGCTACTTTGGTAGCTGCATCAGATGTTCCACCGGCAGCCATTCTCACCGAACTTAGGTCATTTGTGCCTGGCGCTCTGAAGAACCCCTCTGGAGCCCTAACTTGTATGTTGTCAGGAATTGAATGTATTATAGAGCGGCAAACAAAGTCTAACAAGGTGTTTGGTGACTTGTTCTGGACCATCCTAGGAGAGCTGTCAGAGAATACGCTCAGTCGTGTTGGGTGCCCAATGCACTTTCAGGAACTCAATGCACGCATCATTCAGTTTTGTTTAGCCACGCGCATGCTTTTTTATGCTAGGCTCCTGGAGCAGCGGCGGGGATCCAGCCTTGAAGTAAAGGCAGCGAGGAAACGTGCCAAGCTGCTTTAGGTGTAAATGGCCCTCGTGGGCTCAAATCATTTGGCCTAGATTATTTCCCTTATGATAAGGTTTATCTTAGTTTTATTTATTCACAAAGGAAAATTGGGTCACTGACCAAGTCAAAAGATGAAAAAATTCAATTGCAAATTGGGTCCGTGACCCAATTTTCCTTTGTGAATAAATAATGCTTCACCCTGACCAGACGGTGTTCCGTCGAACCTTGGACTATATTTATCTTAGTTATATACGTGGGCCATACGGTTGTTTTTTACTTCATTTTCTTTAATAAAATGTTCGTTGATTCACAACAAAGTTGTGCTGTTATTTTTGTGGGTCGCACATTTTTTCTTACAATGTGGTCTATAACTGCTCCAGATCAAAGTGATTAGGCCACAGCACAAGACCCAGAAATCGCGCCGCGACTTCGTAGCTCTGCATTTGGCCCGGAATTGGTATCGGCATAAACAAGCGAACCTGTGCTGGGAACGCATTTGCTTCTGCCGCACGGGGACGCGAGACCAGCCCGTAAAGCATGAAGGATGGACCGACTAAGAGAGCTTCAGCGCTGTCAGAGAATACGCTCAGCCGTGTCAGGTTATGCCTGCACTTTCAGGACCCCGGTGCACGCGTCATTCAATTTGATTTAGCGACACGCGTGCATTTTTTGCTAGGTACCTGGAACAGCGCCAGGGATCTAGTCTTCCAGTAAAAGCAACGAGGAAACGGGACAAGCACCTGTATGTGGATACCGATTTTGCCTACTATCAAAAATACCATAAGGAACAACGCGAGCGAGCGTGAAACGCACCCAAGCTGCTCGTCTGTACGAACGCTAGGCTACGGCGGGGCGTCTGCTGTGGAGCTGGATGGAGCGGCGCCGCCATATGGCGGCGGGCAAGGGAATGGAGAATCCGGCAGTAAGGGCGCAGGCGGAGAGTTTGACAACTGAAGCTAGTCTAGTAACGTTGCCGCCTGGGTGGGTATGCGCCATTCTAGAAGGTGAACAACAACAACAACTGCTTCGCCAGGTGTCGCTCTTGCGAGGTAAACACACTGCATTTAGTTAGTCCTAACAGCTTGAAAATCGCCAAATTCTCTGAAAAACAGGGGCTAGTTATCGCTTAAACCTCTACGTGAGGACGAGAGTGTGCGAAATACAAGCGAACCGCTACCATTCGAGCGAGCTATCGCGTCTAAGAATCCAGTGGTAACATGTATTTATTCCGAAGCGGGCGAGCAGGGCGCCGCCATCTTGTCAACGCATCCCGCTACCCTCGATCGTGCTCCATGCGCTTCAGCGCTGTCAGAGAATACGCTCAGCCGTGTCAGGTTATGCCTGCACTTTCAGGACCCCGGTGCACGCGTCATTCAATTTGATTTAGCGACACGCGTGCATTTTTTGCTAGGTACCTGGAACAGCGCCAGGGATCTAGTCTTCCAGTAAAAGCAACGAGGAAACGGGACAAGCACCTGTATGTGGATACCGATTTTGCCTACTATCAAAAATACCATAAGGAACAACGCGAGCGAGCGTGATCGCGGTCGATCGCGATTGAATTTGCCGTGTAGCAACAGCGGATCTGCATCGAGTTCGATTTCGATCGACTTGATGGCGATCGAAAGTGCCCTTGTGACAGCAGTATATTCATGAGCCGCTGCGGTGGCTCAATGGTTATGGTGCTCTGGTGCTGATCCGAAAGACGCGGGTTCGACCTCGGCCCCGGCGGTAGAACTTCGATGGAGGCGAAGTTCTTGAGGCCTCTGTACTGTGCGATGTCAGTGCGCGCTAAAGAACCCCGGATGGTCCAAATCTGCAGCCCCCTACTATGGCGTCTCGTAGCCATAGCCTTCGGGACTTCAAACTCCATAAACCAAACCAAACCAAACAAATGTCATTAATGACATAATTTAGACAGGAAAAGCTGAACGGTGGGTCTAAGAATTAATGTGCGGAAAACTAAAGTAATATTCAGCAGTCTCGGAAGGGAGCAGCAGCTTACGATTGGCAGCGACGCGCTGGAAGTGGCAAGGAAATACGTCTACTTAGAGCAGGTACTGACCGCAGATCCGTATCACGAGAGCGAAATATTGTAACGGACTGGATTCCTAGAGAAGGCAAGCGTAGCAGGGGCGGCAGGAAGTTAGGTGGGCAGATGAGATTAAAGGGGCATTGAGGACAACTCTACCAACAGTTCGGCATTTCGTGGCTTTGTTGGCGCTGGCCCAGCGGCGAAAGGTGCATTTATGGCTGAGATATTTTCATTTCGAGCTGAAAAACTTCAACTTCAAGTAAAGAAACTAAACCGTGCGGGCACGCAAAGCGCATAGCCACGAAGCACCAGTACATAAACCAGCTGACCGCCTGTTGCGCCAACATTCAGGTTGTCTCTTTTCCATCTTCCTCGTGCGTTGAAAGTGCATCAACGGTTTCAAAATAAAAACTATATCAATATCGATAAAACGCGCGACCTTCATGCACGTTTGTCAGCCTGTGAGAAGCGTGGTGGGTTCTTTCCTCATCGCGCTTGTGCTTGCGAGACTGAATTGTGGCGGGGGTACCTGCATTTTAGTTCTTGCTTTTTCAACAGTACAAGAGCTCTCTACATTACAAGAGTTGTCTCCTATGACACCGGTACTCGGAGGGAAAATGTTTAGCTCGAAGTAAAAAAAAAAAGAAAACGGATATTGACTAGACATGCTATGAGCACAGCTAATGTGGAAAAACTACAAAAAAAAACTTAGGACGGCTAATTATCTCGTGCATTTGTTGCTGGCTGTTGTGCAATACGCGTAGTGAACAAATCGGCGCCGCTCTTATCACGCTAAATGGGCCAGACGTCCCGTCCTCGGCAAGTTTTTAGAAGTGGTAGCGTCACCTATCGGCGAATAAAGGACCTTTCCAGAGCAAATAACGCTTTAAAATGCGGCCGATAGCTTACGTCGAAGGTCATATAGGCAGCGCACTGACCTGCGAGGTTCCATAAACTGCCCACGAGCGAAGGCAGCATTCTGAATCCTCGTATTCCAGCTGACACGCTTAATCGCTGTAGCAGTAAATAGGTGTTCGGAGACGAAGTAACGAAGTGAGCACAGTACTACACTGTTATTCAAGAAAGCACACACTGTAAATATACAACAGGAACAAGGTAGAGTACAACAGTACCACAGACCACACAGTACAAACAGGCTTGTGGGAGGTAAGAGCAAAGAACAGCGGCAAACAAATTTCTTGCGTCCCAGGACCAACCCCCGTGGTACAACTGTCACTTTGGCCGCCGGAACTGTAGATGGCTCGAAAGGAGGGCAGAACAAAAGAAAATGACAACAATAAAGAATATCATGACACAGGACAAAAGACGCACTATAGAACTTTTAAACGTGCCAGTCGTGCCAGCCACTTTCTGAATCTCCAGGATTGCTCCGAGGTTGCATTTTCTTGAAACGAGTCCTCTAAAGCCAGAGTTGTGAACTCAGCGAAGCGTATGCGGGCCGAGCTTTCGGTTAAACGGCATTCTTTCCACATTCCGACAGGAACAACTTCCTAACTGCCTAGTTCAGTTTGTGCGAGAATCGCTACCCGGGGCACAAGACAACGCAGGAAGAGTACACGAAAAGAAAAAAAAACCAAACAACAAAAAAGAAAGAAAACAAAAACAAAGCGCTCGCGCGTCAAATGGTTGCAACACAAAAATTTCAAGAAGAACGTTTAGTACACGGAGAGACGGCGAGTAAAAAAGTGTCATCACTGCAGAGGAACCATAGTCTTTCCAAAGGTCTCGGTCGCGTGGCACTGCTCAAAGCACAGGAGAACGTGGATGAAAAAATACCTTGCGAAACGCAAACCCACGGGACCGGCTTGTCACAGCGCTCGCGAGAAACCAGGTCGGTAAAGGATTTCCACGAGGAATGCAAAAACAGGGTATAGTGTGTGCGAACAAGCCAGCATGAAACTGCCATTGCGCCGGCCCGACTGGGAAGAAGACAGCCATGGCTCTAGCTTCGAGGCAGTGTGCAGTCGCGTCCTTCAGTCTAGCATCTGGATCTTGATCTTGCCCATGATCTTATCCGTCAACTCCTTGGTCTCGTTGGCGCTTGCGTAGCAGATGAGCGTCTTGAGCCACTGCGGCTTCCATTTCGAGATGTTCTTGAGTCGACTGACGAATATGGGCCGCTCTGGGGCAACTTCGTCCGCCGGCTGCTGCGCATCCTCAGCACGTACCTGCGAAAAGGGAGAGGAGGAAGGAAAGGTGCGGTGACTGTCTTCGTTTCAGACCATACGGCACGCACGGTCCTCGGCCGCAGTGCTTTATAATCTGGGCGCCACCTAATCGCTCGCAGGCTTTAACACCTACACCGTGCTTGCGCCATGGTGTCGGCAACGCCCTAGTGAAAAAAGTGTGTATATGGTTTTTACGTTGATTTTGATGGTATGCACGGTACAATATCATTAGTATGCATGGTATGGTATGGTGTGGTATCCCCATTGAAAATGTTGGTTTGGTTGGTTTTATGGGGTTTAACATCTCAAACGACTCAGGCTATGAGAGACGCCGTAGTGAAGGACTCCGGAAATTTCGATCACCTGAGGTTCTTTAACGTGCACTGACATCGCACAGTGCAGAGGCCTCTAGAATATCGCCTCCATCTATATTCGACCGCCGCGGCCGGGATCGTAACCGCGACTTTCGAATCAGCAGCCGAGCACCATAACCACTGAGCCACAGCGGCGGCATGTGTATAGAGTTGAATTTGTGAGCAAATAGAATTATGGCACGTATGCTTCGACATTACAGGATTAACCTCCCACAGCGACCCGGGCTGTGAGGGACGCCGTTGTGGGGGGCTCCGGATAATTTCGACCACCTGCGGTTCTTTAATGCGCACGGATATCGCACAGTACACGAGCCTCCAGCATCTCGCCTCAATCGAGATGCCACCGCCGAGGCCAGGTTTGAACCCGGGTATGGTATGGTATGGCATCGCATGGAATGCTATGGTATGGTACGTGGAGTTTAACGTCCTGAAGCGGCACTTGGGCTACATGAGGGACGCCGCAGTGGATGGCCTCAGATTATCTGAGACCACCTTGGTCCTTTAAGCACAAAGGGCCTTTTTGCGTGCGGCAGCCGCGGGCCGGTTCGGTACCGCGAACTGGCGATCAGCAGCTAAATGCCACAGGCACTGAGCGTGCGAAGCGGGTCGTTGATTTTGGCGTTTGCCCTCGTCCACGCACTACGATCTCGATGGTATTTCGTGGCGCGTACTGTCATCATCATCATCATTAGCCTGACTAAGCCCACTGCAGGGCAAATGCCTCTCCCATGTCTCTTCAATTAACCCTGTCCTTTTCCCAGCTGCGGCCACCGTATCCCCGCAAACTTCTTAATCTCATCCACCCACCTAACTTTCTGCTGCCCCCTGCTACGCTTGCCTTCGCTATCCACTCCGTTACCCTTAAGGACCAGCGGTAATCTTGCCTTAGCAATACATTCGGTTTGTCCACTGATTCGACGCCCCACACCCTTAAGCGTGTAGACGGTGCAAGCAAGCTCTATGCCGTGCGCTGGAACATTTCTCAGTAGGACGAAATGGTGGGGAGTCATTGAGGTGCGCTGCATGCGCTTTAAGCCGTACCGCATACGTGCTAATTCACCTGGGAACCGGCCGGCCCTGAGTATGCCAAGAGGGACTGCGAACGATAAGAAGCGGCCTGTCGCGAATGCGTGCGAAACGTTGGTGCGCCGAAGGAGGACGGAAGGTTTGTGGAAGCGTTTCGCGCCGATTAGTGTTGGCCCTGAGAAATGAATAACAACTGAGCAGAAGATGAAGAAATACCGAGGTAGCTAGCGGGCCTCCCCTGAGCGGCATCTGCGCTTCGTTCCTGAGCACCATCCGACCATAGGATCCCTTCCTGCGCTTCTGGTCTTCCTCTATGCGTTCCGCATTGTATCGTCCTCGCTAAGCACTTTTTAAAAGTAAAATGCACGAACTAGCCAGAAATGAAGTTCTACTGTTATGTGCCTCCGTTATATCTTCGTGGTATCATTCCCATCAAAGGAGAGTGGTTATACACGGACGGAGTTTTAACCCTTATAAACAAGTTTCGACGAAACCGACCGACCGAACGACCGACCGACCCGGCCCGACCCGACCCGACCGATCGACCGATCAATCAATCAATCAATCAATCAATCAATCAATCAATCAATCAATCAATCAATCAATCAATCAATCAATCAATCAATCAATCAATCAGTAAATCAATCAAAATACCTTTCTCGTGATGTTCTTGTGTCCCACCCGGGCCACGACAGGTAGGTGTCCGGTGACGTACTGAGTCAGGCGCGGGTACTGCTTGATGGCCACCGAGCCCCGCAGAAGCGACTTGAGGTGCTTGGCGTGGATGATGTACGCGTCCCCCTCGCAGTGCGTGGGCCAGAAATCGTCCCGGAACTGGGTCTCCGGCACGAACAGCGAGCTGTTCATGTCCCGGTTCACCTGCACCAGCTGCACCGGCACGCAGTGGAAGTACCGGTCGTTGGTCTCGTTCAGCGCCCCGATGTACTCGTGCGCGGCCAGCAGGTCCACCAGCGTGGTGTCGTTGGTGTGGATGAAGTAGCGCAGGTTCGGCCTGCACTGCTCGTGCACCCAGCGTATGGCGTCGACGAAGATCTTCACGCTGTTCTGGACGGTGGCCTCGTACGGGGCGATGATCACGTCGCCCTTGAGGACCTCGCGCCGAAGAGCCCGGGACCTGCGCGGGGGGTGGGGTCCCTGAGGGGGCATCGCCGTGCTTGCACGACATCGAACCTTGTACGCCCTCTGGGTCGCACATTTGTCCCCAAGACTGCTCAGTGCGGCTGGAGGTACAGACTACTACTGCCAGCATAGAAGCGTTGGCAATGACCCTGGAAGACTAAAGAGTTTACTCAATGGCTCATATCGCGGGAAGTCTAGCAAAGTGGGCAATAACTGCTAACGTTAAGCACTACGAGGTGACGGCATCGCCGAAACAAGCAGATTACAAGTAGTAGTAGTAGTAGTAGTGAAAACATTTATTTTTTTTTTCAAAAGGAAGAGTTAGGGAGTAGGGGGATGGGGATAGATAGATGTGGAGCTTCAGTGGTCGGTCTTCCCTAGTCCAGGATCCCGTTGGCCTCCGCCGCTGCCTTGGCCCTCGTCACCAGCATAAGCTGTGTGCTCGGGTCGGAGTCAGTCAGGAGGGCCTCCCACTGCTCCAGACTAGGGCTATTTACCTTTGGTAGTAAAGGGCTTTTTTCGCAGCCCCAGGTGGCGTGGTACGTTGTGGCGTAGCCCCCACACCACACGCACTCTTTCGCGTATCTGTTCGGCCACATTTTGTGATACATGGCTCTGCTTGGGTAGGTGTCTGTTTGTAGTCGTCTGAGCGTGGTGGCCTGCTCTCTGTCGAGGATATCCGTCGGAGCCGAGTATTTCTTGCGCGCTCCCAACAACGCCTTCATTGCCTCCCCGTAAGATTCTGGCGTGCTGAAGGGTTCGACCGGCAAATCCGCCCTCCGGTTCGTGAACCCTCGGACAACGGTGTCTGCCATGAGATTTCCCTCAACCCCAGTGTCAGGGACCCAAACGATGGTGTGTTGAATGCTTGTGTTGTTTGATCCATGTCTGTGTTGTTTTTGTTCGAAGAGGATACTCGCGGCTTTTCGGCCGATCCTTCCATCTCTGTATGCCCTTGCTGCAGCCTGAGAATCCGTCGCTATCCAGTAACTCAGTCCCTGCCGATTGGCTTCAGTGAGGGCTAGAGCTATGGCGATCTCTTCCGCTACTTGTGTTGTCCTTGTGCGCACTGATGCACCAGTAACTATATCCCCATTGGCGTTCACTACAAGTAAGACTGAGGGAGGAGGGCGCAAAGGCGGGAGTGTGGCATAGATCGAGCTGCCGAGACTCAATGGTCGTTCTTGCAAGCTGTGCTCACTTGTACTTGTGCGATAAAAATAATTGTACTGCTAAGAATAATTGTATGGAGCTGTCCCCGGTGCTCCTTTGATATTCACCGCGCTTTACCGTCTTCTTCTTCCTAGTCCCGTGGTCTGCGCGGTGTTTTGTATTCATAAACTTTATAAAACCGAAGTTTTGTTGTCGTAACGGGCACCTTCCAAGAGCGTAGAGTTTTGTGCCCTACCGTTTCTGTAATGACAGTCTTTACCACGGCGTGGGTGTGTGGTGATAAGGTGCTTTGTTGTCCACGGAAAGGGGGCGAGGTGATATGGTTTCTTTGGAATTTAATTTAACTCGGTTTTCTTTTTGCAGAGCGTTATTACCCTAATGCCCATTATGTGACCCGAATCAGTCATTGAGACGGGCGGATGGTATATATGTAGTAAAATCGAACGGAAATAATTTTGTCATAGCGGCTTCACGTTCATTACATAACTCCCGTCCCACTGATTACAAAACAGTTGGCTGAAAGTGTGACATAATTGTTTTCACTTTCCATCTCTACACACGATTAGAAATCTGCATTATGTTTCAAAGCAGCACGTGGGTAATAGAATTTATGAGCAGGAAGAAACGCAAAACGCTTTATCAGTTAAAACTGGTGAAGTTAAATCTGCGTTTCTAGTTCGGTCATTCAGTCGTTCGTCATACAAGAGCCTTCATCGGCGATGTCATTGACCTTGAATTCTCGCCATAGCACGCGTCGACCGTCTACTGGTCCGCCTTCACGCCTCGCGTTTCCAAACAGCGGGCAACGATTTCTTGTCTGTCCTTTATTCCTTTAGACCCTAGAGAAGCTAGAGCCTGGCTCACACGAGGTTGCTACCATGGACAAACGAGCGCGAGCTTAAACTGAAATTTTAAAACAAGCGCGATTCCAACTCGGCTGTCTAAGAGGAGGAGTCCTCTGTGGCGGCGGCGTGCCGGATAGCTTGAGGCGCCCGTAAAATCACCATAGATGACACCTAACTGACACAGTCACATCACACATCACAAGCGCTGTGGTGTCAGTATCGTGTCGTTGTCTACGCTGGGCGCTGTTGGTGTAGATGTGCACGATCATGTCAGCCCACAAAAGTACGATAGCTCCTGTACCGACTACACGTTGTCACCCCTCCTGTCCATCTGCTGTGCTTCCTGTGCCAACATTAACACTGTATATTCCCTTTCTGACCCCTTCTATTCCAACTGTTCTGCTTCCTGTGCCAATCACGAATACTGTCCTTTCTCCTTATGACCCTTTTTGTCTCATCAGCAGTGCTTCCTATGACAGTACCGAGTACTGCCTTTCCCCTCTCTGACCCCCTCTGTCCCAACTGCTCTGCTTCCTGCGCCAATCACGAGTACTATCTTTCCACTCTCTGACCCCCTCTGTCCCAAATGCTCTGCTTCCTGTGGCAATCACGAGTACTGCCTTTCCCCTCTCTGACCCCCTCTGTCCCAACTGCTCTGCTTCCTGCGCCAATCACGAGTACTGTCTTTCCACTCTCTGACCCCCTCTGTCCCAACTGCTCTGCTTCCTGTGGCAATCACGAGTACTGCCTTTCCCCTCTCTGACCCCCTCTGTCCCAACTGCTCTGCTTCCTGCGCCAATCACGAGTACTGTCTTTCCACTCTCTGACCCCCTCTGTCCCAACTGCTCTGCTTCCTGCGCCAATCACGAGTACTGTCTTTCCACTCTCTGACCCCCTCTGTCCCAACTGCTCTGCTTGCTGCACCAATCACGAGTAATGTACTTTCTCCTCCTGACCCTTTCTGCTTCATCTACAGTGCTTCCTATGCCAATAGCGAGCACTGTCTTTTATCCTGTCCCGTCGCCCTCCTTTCACCCTCATCCTGGAGTAACTGGTGTTCTCTGAACAGCTGAAAAATCAACTTGCCTTTGTAAACCACGCATAAGATATACTGAGCAACTTGATATGCTCTCCTTAACAAACTGACACACTCTCTCTCTCTCGTTTTTACCACTTTTAGCCAGCAGAACAGTCCTACCTGACGAGGTCTACGGAGTGTCCCATGTAGAAGACGAGCTGCCAGGGCAGCACGGCGCGCACGCTCGGGTGGAACATGGTCTTGCGGATGGCCTCTCGGAGGCTGTGCTTGCTAGGCGACGTCCGCACGGCCACCAACACCTCGGTGGCGCCGAGCCGGTCGCCGGCGTACCCCTTATTACACAGCGGCGTGGGGAAGTGCTGCCTGAGCAGGGTGCCCGTGAAGCGGTGAAGCAGCAGACCCAGCACCACCATGGACGCGAAGCTCACCAGCACCAAGGTGGTGGGTGAGCGGCCTTGCCGTGACACAAGCACCATCAGACTGTGGAGAGAGTGCAGTACCATAAGGTTTGCATACCGATTACAACAGCTTGACGGGTCGACAATGTCGTGCTTCGAAAAAGAGGCAACATAACGCATTCATGTATGTTTATGTATCAGTATATGTATACATCAATCAGGCATACCTGGCAGCATCATTAACTCAAATGTAAATACAATGCATACGCACTGCCAAGATTTTCCTTAGCAACCGTATACTTAAGCCGGAGTCCGTATAAGATGACTTGAAGAGATTGGGGTGGACCGAAATATAATAATTTAAAAGTGGTGGTTGAGTGTATCTAGGCGTTGTTTCCTTTTTGATCGTGGCGTCGATGTTGGTAAATTGATAAATTGGTTTTTGAGGAAAGGAAATGGCGCAGTATCTGTCTCACATAACTCGGCGGACACCTCAACCGCGCCGTAAGGGATGATCGTGCAGAAACTTGGGATGCCTGAATCAGAGAACGAACTCGCGTCAATATTAATGTTATCCCACTGGAGATCAAGAGGAGGAAACGGGCAAAGGCGATGCTTGTCATACGGAGAGCTGAGAACTGACGACCTGGTAGGATAACAGAGCGGATTCTAAGGAAAGCGACATCTATTGGAGGCTACAGAACGCTATTTGGGACATAAGAGTTTATGAAGCTTGCAGAAACGGAGTAACAATCGAATAGTGCACAGCGCCAGAGAAACGGGGCCCACACGAAAGCTACGGACACGTGACAAACCCTGGCCTGTGTCCTGTCCAAGTGGTTGTCTCAGCTGTGCTCCTTGTTATGGTGCATCATGCAGCCATCGTTATGTCTCCCCATCTAGCTCAAGTTGTTAGCTTAGTGGGATTAGTTTGGATTGGTTTACAGGGGTTTAACGTCCCAAAGCGACTCGGGCTGTAAGGGACGCCGTAGTGAAGGGCTCCGGAAATTTCGACCACCTGGGGTTCTTTAACGTGCACTGACGTCGCACAGTACGCGGACGTCTAGAATTTTGCCTCCATCGAAATTCGAGGTGGTGTATGCGTATGCGAATCTGATGCATCATTACAAATAACGCGAATTACCGTTGTTTGAGGGAGTAATAATCAATTTACGTCGGTAGCAGAGATCGTACTCCACACTAGGCAACAGTGTACGAAGTTTAAACGCAGGTGGTCGAAACTTCTGGAGCCCTTCACTACGGCGTCCCTCATAGCCTCAGTCGCTTTGGGACATTAAGCCCCAATAAACAAGTAAGACATATTGCTGCAGTGCCACGCGTCTACGACGTTGTCAGCGCTAACGCATGCAGCCCACATCTCTCTCTCACCATCCAACGTACCTCAAAGCGCGATTCAGACGTCCACTCACCCAGGGAGCCAGTTATTCGCGCTTCCTTTCCCCAAAATCATCGGAGTGTAAAACGTTGTCAACGCCAACGCCAATGAACACAACGAACGCCGACGGCCTATGGTAAAATGGGTAAATTGGTTGTTGAGGAAAGGAAATGGTGCAGTATGTGTGTCGCATATCTGGGCTTCATCGCCGCGTTTCTGCCACAACGTTGTTTAAATAAAGTTTATCCTCCTCCTACCACAACGTTGTCGGTGCCAACGCATGCAGCGCACGTCTGTAACTACCGCCACGGATCGTAAAGCACGACTGAGGTGTCCACTGTTTCGAGAGGGCAGTTATGCGGCTTTCCTTTGCTTTCGAAGCTCCCGCTCTGGATCGGTTTCGTAGCTCAAAGCGCGATTGAGGTGTCCACTGTTCGGGGGGGGGCAGTTATGCTCTTTTCCTTTCTTTTGCGTTATCTGGTTGGTTTATGGTTTATGGGGTTTAACGTCCCAAAGCGACTAAGGCTATGAGAGACGCCGTAGTGGAGGGCTCCGGAAATTTCGACCACCTGGTGTTCTTTAACGTGCACTGACGTCGCACAGTACACGGTCCTCTAGAATTTCTCCTCCAAAGAAATTCCAGCCGCCGCGGCCGGGATCGAACCCGCGTCTTTCGGGTCAGCATTTTGCGTTATCTGAAGGTCAAATGAATGAGAAATCCGCAAGCACGGTGGCCTTGGCTTTACCTAGAGCAGTAAAGCTTTCTATTCAAAATGGACAGGGTCGCATTATGTTTGAAAATACGATTGCATTACAAGCCGTGGATGCCTTTACGGGAAGTGACGTTGTTTCCTCCCAGCCAATGGCAATTATCCGTACTGGTAACGTCCCTTCCCACTGAAAGCCGCCGCGGTGGCTCAGTGGTTATGGTGCTCAGCTGCTGATCCGAAAGACGCGGGTTCAATCCCGGCCGCGGCGGTCGAATTTCGATGGAGGCGAAATTCTAGAGGCCCGTGTATACTGTTCGATGTCAGTGAGGTTAAAGAACCCCAGGTGATCGAAACTTCCGGAGCCCTTCACTACAGCGTCTCTCATTGCCTGAGTCGGTTTGGGATGTTAAACCCCATAAACCAAACCTTCACGCTGAAGTCACTTCCCTGCTGGGATATCGATAATCTGCTACTCATAACTTTACCGAGCCGGAGTACCCCGGGTTCGAACCCGACTGCGGCGGCCGCGTTTCGATGTTGGCGGAAGGCGCCCGCGTGCTGTGCGATGTCAGTGCACGTTTAAGATCCCCAGGTGGTCGAAATTATTCCGGAGGCCACCACTACGGCACCTCTTTCTCTCTTTCTTCTTTCTCTCCCACCTTCCTCTCCTCATTTACGGCGTGGTTCAGGTGTCCACCGAAATATGAGACTGATACCGTACCATTTCCTTTCCTCAAAAACCAATTTACCAATTTTACTCACGTCGAGACACTCCTGTTGTTGTAGTTGTTGTGACTGAGAGAAGGATGAAAAGGAAATTGCACGGGCCTGCCTACTGGCTCGAGCCAAGCCCCAACTGCTGCCACGTGCAGATAGAGGAGAGTTAAAAGATCAGAGGAAAGAGAAAAAGGAAAGAAAAGACGCGCGTCGCACCAACAACTGCGTCAGCCGGAGCGGACGCTACTGAAAAAAGAAATAAGCGGCCGAAGCCGCGCTCGCCGAAGCGAGGACAGATACTCATTATACTAACCATTCCTGTTCTCTTTTCTATTTCTTTCTCATGGTTGAGACCTGCCGGATCATTCTCCTAGCCTTGTGCTATTTTCTGAGATTGCGCTATCGCCTTTCTTGAAGGTGGTGAGCAAATGGCTTTAGGTTTAGCATTGCTAAGCACAAGTTGGCGGAAGCACGGCTTTTGCAGGTGGACCCCACCGCTTTGTACCTCAAAGGGCAAATGAGGTGTCCACTGACCCAGGGAGCCGGTTAGGCGCCTTTCCTCAAAATCAACGGAGTCTAAACCTGTTTAGAAGATTAGAACAGGAAACGCGAATAGCTACCTCATTTTTTTAGCTGCGTGCCGCCTACTCACAGCGCGATTGAGGTGTCCACTGACCCAGTGAACCAGTTACACTTCAGCTACTCAGAGGCTAGTACGGCTAGAAGTGCTTTCGCACTAAAAAAGTACAAGAGGACGATATGGAGCGGTCAGTGGAAGGAGAGATTAGATGCGTTCTGGGGCCGCATTTTGCAACTATTCATTCTATTTATACCCGCCGCAGTGACTTAGTGGTTAAGGTGCTCGTCTACTGAGCTGGAGTTCCCGGGTTCGAGCCCAGTCGCGGCAGCTGCGTTTTGGTTTGGTTTATTGGGGTTTAACGTCCGGAAGCAACTCAGGCTATGAGAGACCCCGTAGTGAAGGGCTCCGGAAATTTCGACCACCTGGGGTTCTTTAACGTGCACTGACATCACACAGCACACGGGCCTCTAGCATTTCGCCTTCATCGAAATTCAGCCTCCGCGGCGGGGATCGAACCCGCGTCTTTCGGGTCAGCAGCCGAGCGCCGTAACCACTGAGCCACCGCGGCGGGGCGGCTGCGTTTCGGTTTGGTTTATGGGCCAAAGTGATGCAGACTATGAGAGACACCGTAGTGAAGGGCTCCATAAATTTCGGCCACTTGGGGTTCTTTAACGTGCACTTACATCGCACAGTAGACGAGCCTATAGAATTTCGCCTTCTAGTTTCGATGGAGGCGAAAAAGCAAAAGGCGCCCGTGGGTTACGGTTGGTTGCGGTTGGTTGCGACTGATAGAAGAATGAAAAGGAAAGTGCACGGGCCTGCCAACTGGCTCAAGCCGAGCCACCACCGCTGCCACGTGCAGATAGATGAGAGTTGAAAGATCAGAAGAGGGAGAAAAAGAGAGAGTAACGACGCGCGTCGCAACAACCGCGTCCGCCGGAGCGGACGCTGGCTGAAAAAAACAGATACACGGCCGTAGCCCGAAGGCTGCCGACCTCGTCACCACCTCTCCGTGGGTTATGCGATGTCAGTGCGCGTTAAGTATCCCCAAGTGTTCGACATTATTCCGGAGCCCTCCACTACGGCACGCCTTTCACCGTCTTCTCTCACTCCCTCCTTATCCCGACGCGGTTCAGGTGTCCACCGAGATGTGAAACAGATACTGCGCCATTTCCTTTCCTCAAAAACCCAAAATTTTCCGCGAGACAGAGCATCCGGCCCTTCGAACATCTGCCAGAAACTCGATGGGGTTTATCGTCCCAAAGCGACTCAGGCTATGAGGGACTTACCCGCCGCGGTGGCTCAGTGGTAAGGCTCCCGTCTACAGAGCCGGTGTACCAGGGTTCGAACTCGACCGCGGCGGCCGCGTTTCGATGGAGGCGAAACGCAAGAGGCACACGTGTGCTGTGCGATGTCAGTGCACGTTAAAGATCCCCAGGTGGTCGAAAATTTTCCGGAGACCTCCACTACGGCACCTCTTTCTCTCTTTCTTCTTTCACTCCCACCTTCCTCCCTTTTCTTACGGCGCGGTTCAGGTGTCCGCCGAGATATGTGCCATAGATACTGCGTCATCTCTTTTCCTCAAGAACCAATTTAACCAATTTATCTATGAGGGACGCAGTAGTGAAGGGCTCGGAAATTTCGACCACCTGGAGTTCTTTAACGTGCGCTGACAGCGCACAGTACACGGGTCTCGGGAATTTCGCCTCCATCGAAATTCGACTGCCAAGGCCAGAATGGATCTACGGCAAGCCGCACAGGAGCGCCCACTGCGTTCACGCGAACAACGTTATTGATTCTCGCGTGCCAGCAATGAATTCAAGGCGTAGGGCTGGCAAAAATAAGACGAACGCAATGAGAACCGCAGCTACTCACCTCATGATGGGAGAGCAATACGTTCGTTTCCTCGTCATCTTCGTCGTCTCCGTGCCAGCTCGGAGACACGTGTGAGGCAACCCGGTTCACTGTACCCTGGCTTGAATATCGCGAACGCCAGCGATTTTTGGAAACGGCCTAGTAATCTCAGTTCTGTACGGCAGTCATCTATTGTGGTACAGACGCGGTTTTTTTAAGAACGCTGAAAAAAAAAAACACTCAGCCGAAAGCTTTCGCAGAAAGAACGGCAAAGTTTTGTCCTCAGACAAGTTCTTATTTTCCGATTGGTCCTGTTCAAAATTTTCATTTTTTTTTGAGAATGAGGTGTTGACTGAATGCATGGAAAGAACGTGTAGGGTGAATTAATGCAAACAATGCATTTACTGCTACTATTTGCGTCGCTAGACGTTTCTCTCCTCATTTCATCATCATCATCAGTTTGACTACGTCCAGCGCATGGCAAAGGCCTCTCCCATACCTCTCCAATTAACCCTCTCCTGTGCCAACTGCATCCAGCCTATCCCCGCAAACGTCTTAACTTCATCCAGCCACCTGACTTTCTGCCGCCCCCTGCTACGTTTGCCTTCTTTTGGAATCCGCTCCGCACTGTTAAGGCCGTTGTACGATCGCTTTTGAGCGGATCCGCCAGGCAGGCGGACTGGCGGACCGAACGACCAGACAATAGGCATTCGCCCCGTTCGGCAGGCGAAAGGAAAGTTGGTGAACTTCAACTTTGGGGCGGACGAGCGAACCGCCCGGCGACCGAATTGCAGCGATTGGCTGCTTTTTACATGACGTAGGCATCCGCTCCTGCCGGGCAAGATGGCCGTCCGTCGACTGAACTGGGGAGCGAGGCATAGGTCGTGGCTGTAGTGGTGGCACCTATGCCGCGAGGCATACTATATTGGCCACATGTTGATATTACGAGTGTTCAGAGCGACTGCGAACTTCTCCGCGTGCAGCAGCTGCGAGCAGCGACAGTTTCCCGAGTTGAAATCGACGCTGATGTAGTTGACAGAGCGCCTCTTCAAACCGACGCAAGACCTACACGTTGGCTGTGTCACGAAGTGTTTATATGGGGCTGTTTGTGGTTGCTGCAAGCGTTCCTAATTCCTGCGAGGATCATCACGCACAGCGGCGAACAACAGCTGCTCACGGTGAACTTTTGAGCGTGCATGAGCTGCGTAGCACAGTGACTAGTGTCCGCGTAGTGAAAGTGATTGCGATCGAAGCGAGTGCTTTTACGTCAAGGCAGTGAAATGTGTGCCTTCGAGAGCTCACTACGCACGCCGTGCTTTCCGAATGCTGAAATGAACGTGGCGTTGTGCAGCTAGTCGCATTCGTTTCGATGGTTGTAGCACGGCCGCTTGATGCAAAGCGCAAAGCGAGGTGCGGCCAGCCACGTCGCGCCGCCGACAATGGGTGAGCATGTCCTGGCGGAGTTTACAGTCGCGGCCGCTGTTTTCGGTGGGGGCGCCACTGTTCGGGGACAGGTCCCGGGAGTGGACTCCCGAAGCGCTCCTTGCTTCGTCGTGTTCGAGCGCGTTTGCCTCGTGTAAAACCGCGTTTGCCTTCCATATTCAATGCAAAATAAAAACTACTGCTACTACTACTCACGTTCCTCATGTCTGCAGTGCTTTATTTGGATTTTCTGCTGTGCGCGTGAGTGAGCACGCTTGCCTCGCGTCTGCGGTGCTGGATTTGGACTTTTCATGTGCGCGTGAATGAATGTTTGCCTCGTGTCTGCCGTGCACGCTTTGTGCTTTTCGTGCATGCGTGTGTGGAGGTCAGTGACGTGTATGGGGCACGATGCCGCGCACGATGCCGCGCACCTGCTGTGTGCCACTGTCCATCACAAACTCCAGAAAACAGCCAACTGTGAGAAATCACGAGTTTCCCTCCGAACTACAGCGTCGAGAAGAATGGCTGAAAATATCGCTCGCCAAGGACTGTCAGGAAAAGGAAGCAAGTGGGTGCCAAGCGACAGGTCTCTGGCATGTTCTTTGCATTTTACAGAGATGGACTACAAAAAGTAAGGTCAAAGAAGTTTCTTCGTCTGTGAATGGCTCCTTCCTTTCTTGTATGACCATGCAATAAAAGTGTCAAGTACTTTGTGGTTTTCTCGGCTGCAGGTGGGCTTATGAAGTTCCACAACTTCAGCTATAATGATCGTTTTTTTTTTTCTTTTTTATAAGTTGCAATAACTTGTGTATATAAGAGCGAAAATTCGACGTTACACGAAGCGGAAATTTACTGCGTGTGACTAGCTGTGCGTGTCCGTCCGTCTCATTCACCGTCTACATGGGGTATCGAGAAGTGAATAAAAATCAGGGAGCAATTTGACGATCTTATGTGCGCAGAGGCAAAAGCCTTTAACCGCCTCTGTCGCTGCCCTCTGCTTGGCAACTGTTGAAGATCGTTTGGCTACTCTTGAACGCTTCCGTACGGCATCGCGAGCGCGTTTCGTAGCGGGCGACATTGGAGCGCGCGCGGGCTGCATCCTTCCTCGATCAACGTTCAGAGAGCACCTGAGAGAGCTCTGGGTGATACGACCATTGTGCAAACTTTTGACGTCAGTGTACATGCGCCGTTGTTAAACCACCTGAGGATTGCGCATGGGGCACTGCGCATGCGCAGTGTGCGCGTTTAGTGGGTATCATTAACTAATCTTCATTACTGTTCGTACATCTACTACCACACTGTTAACTATCATTACTGACTTCTCAAGTAACCATTATGACAGCGGCCGCGGACGCATGGACGGACGGACACGCTGGCGACTCATGAGCCATAAAGGCTTTCGCCTTAAAGATAGAATGAAAGCTTCAGGCGCATTAACGCTACACCCTGAGGTAGAGACGCTGGCCCGGTCGTGCATAGCATAGGCGGCCGTTATGGACAGCGTTCAGGCATACACTAGAAGGGGGATTCCCACCTGCTGCGGTGATTTCTGGCATAATCGGCGCTTTCAATGACGACTGAAAAAAATGGCTGAGGCTTAGCTTAGGTTAAGCCTAGTCAGATGCGAAGCATATTATCGCCGAGTTGCATATCGAGCACGCCGCTTGGCTAGACGTTCTTCACGCTCTTCATCAGTCTCTGTAGCACGCCGCAACTTTTGCTTCTCATTCCAACGAGCAGCCCTGCCTCCAGGAGGCATCTCTATCCCGTGTACGCCTAGCAGAGGCAGGCGCACCCCCTTGTATACCGCTGCTCCAGCATCACGTGTTCACTACAGCGCACCTAGCGGCAGAAGCAGGAAACACATTTGTCGCGACGCCTCGCGCAACGGCGCGAGCTGGGGCCCCGTTTCTCCTATGTCGTTACGTCACGCATCACGTGGTCCTCCTTGGTCGCGACGCCTCGCGCGACGGCGCGAGCTGGGCCAATGCCACCTAGAACTAGAGGGCGCTGGATGGGCCAATGCCACCTAGAACTCTGGCTGGGCCCCCGTTTCTCATCTGCTGTGACGTCACGCACCACGTGGTCATCCTTGGTCACGACGCCTCGCGCGACGGCGTGAGTTGGGCCCCCGTTTTTCATCTGCTGTGACGTCACGCATCACGTGGTATGACATGGAGGTCACGAAAGGTCAATGGTAACGACACCGCCGCGCTCGAGGAGCTGGGTTGGGCTATTTTAGTATGCTTCGCATAAAATGCAGTCTTCAATGAGGCACTAGGAAGCGCACTGTTTACGCCCTCAAACAGTGAGCAACGGGCGTACCGGCGCAGCTGTCGCGGCGTTTCCCTGCGAGCAGTTGTCCCCGAGCAGTGGCGCCGCGGCGGGCGCACGGAGAACTAGGCCCAAGACGCCGTTTCTGTGCGACGTGGCGGGCCGCACCTCGCTTTGCGCTTTGTATCTAGCGGCCGTGGTTGTAGTGATCGCGACCGAAGCGTGCACATGACGTTGTTGCTGGCTACGCATTCGTTACCATTTTGTTCGCGATTCGTGTTGGCACTGTGCTTGAGAATCGCCGTGTGTGCGACGTGACGCGACGCGAGCTTGGCTGCACGGCCGTAGGACTGTTTTGCGGCGACAACAGCGATGTCGCCATCCTTCCGCGCTTTGGTGCTCCATTCAGTACGTTTTGTGATGATGGGTGCTCGGTTTACGACTCGCCGGAGAAACTGTGTAACCTGTGTGAAAACATCGGTGCAGTGCAAATGTATCTTCGGGAGCGTCATTTATTTTTATTTCCTGCCGGCTGTGCGCACATTTGCCTGCAATAAACATATCGGCGTGATGAATGGGTGACTGAACACTTCCGCTTGCCGCTTTTGAATCACGACTGATTGACAGTGTACCAATCTCTAATATGTGCCAACCCATAACTCTGTTTTTCATGAGCATTTCAATTGATGCAGTGCAGAAAAAAAAAATGTGGCAGCAGCTTATGCAATCAAAACTGACCACAGAGCAAGTTGAGCATAACGAGTCTTGATGAAAAAGAAGAAAAAATATTGAGAAAACCTTTGCCATTGCTTTTTTTCTCTTTTTGATTAGCAGTGTTAAGTCAATATTGACAAATGCTTGGCAGTATTCAGTTTAAATGGGATGTTGGTTTCCACTGCAATCAGAAAAATACAGTGGTCTTGAAGCACCTCATAGGCAATGACAGTGTCTGTTGTTGATTTTGCTCATGGTCCTTTTCGATCCGGGGATCAGTGGTACGAAACTGGATGTGTTCGCAATGCTATTGTTGCAGAGCTGCTCGCGAAATCGGCCTTATTGGTGTTAAGCGGTTCTTCAGCGGCGCTTCCTGGGTCAGCCGCAGCACTTTGTTTAACAAGCCATTCTCGAAGATTTGAGAAAATCTCGTCGATGCACTTGCATATGTCTGTCTGCTACCACCTTCATTTGCCTGTGACTGCTTGCTACAGACATGACTACTTGCAGACTGCAAAATAAGCCCTGTGGAGCTGGTAAAGCTACGCTAGGAACAAAGACGATGGTAACAACATCACTGCACAGGGTAGCAATTCTTGCTCTGTTGTCGTCCCTTCAACAGTTTCGACATGCCAACTTGCCACCGGTGCACCCCACAGTACGCTGTGATAAAGTTCTGTGAAATTTACAGAAAGTAACAACGGGAGAGGAAGTAGGTTGTATAGGCATATCTAGTGCATGCTGTACAGATAGCTTCCTGCCTTATTATAGCCTGGCCCCTCTGTTTTTAATCCTTCATCACCCAGCACCTATGGCCCTATTTGTGTTATTGGCGTGTGCTGCAAATCACCAAACACATTTCATACTCTTGACCCTGCTAGATTGTTTTGGCCCATTAAGTTGTTTGATTAAAATCGGCAAGCTTTTAGAAGACATTTCTGCAATAGCCAACTTTTTCTTGTTCTTCACGACATGCACCTTGACTGCAACATCCCCCTATGATGCTTTTGTTCTTTGCTTTGAAAAAGCATGCGATTCCCCTATTTATGTGAGGCTGGTTTTCTCGTGCTTCAACTTGCATCCAATAGCTCTAAACTGGATCCAAGCTTAAACAGCCAGCCTTCGGCAGATTTCCCTTGCCAATTCTTATGTATCTTGCCTTTTCCTGCAATCTCGGACGTCCGCCAAGGAACTCCTTTGGGCCTCAGCTTTTCATTACTTGCATTATTACCGTCCCTTCAGTGTTTTGTCACATGCCTTCACTGACAGCCATATGGGGTGTGCCATATTGCAATCAATACCAGCATTTCAGTTCAAAACAACAATTAGCATGCCCTGGATTGTCCTGTTTGCTAATGTTACTAAGAATGCAGTAATATTGTTTTTTATTGTCAGCATTACATTTTGCCAACTTATAAGGACTTCCGATAAAGGTATATTCACTGTATACTGGTTCAAATACCTAATAATCCTCATACACCCACCCACAACCTAGGATATTTACACCATGACGTGTTGTTAGTATCACCGTCTTCCAAGTTACTTGCATTCAATTCCTCTGTGTGTCATCAACTTGGGTATTCTAATGGCACATGGCACAAATCTAATTTAACTAGAATCCTTGAATTAGTTCAGTCCTGAGCCGCTTGTTTTATTTTCTCGGGCCATTTTTGAAGGTCCAATGTGACAGCACTAAAAGTGCATATTTGAATGTCTTCATCTTATGCAGGTTTTTTTTTGCTCCTTACCAACACGTCCCCAAATAATCAGTCCCAACTTGTAGTCTCTCGTGCACTAGGTGCACTAACACTCTTGTGCCTCATTTAGCTCATATGCCACTGAATTTCAAGATTCGTTTTTGTTCGTGCCACAGAAGGCTGTAACGGTCTTGCATCCCACAAGGCTGTGTATCTTACTGTCCTTTGAAGTGGTTACTACAGAAATCATGCTATAAATTAAGAACTCACTGAACTCCTACCTGGCACACCATTTTAAAGCTCGCTACTAAACTAATGTCATTTAGGACCACTGAGGTGTGATAAATATGAAAACAAATAGATCTGATATAGTGCTCAGTCACGCGGTCACCTCGGCAAACCAGTACAATGCTCTCTTATGCATAACGTGTTCATTGAGAACTTTGTTCATAATTTATTTCAAACTATATCGGGGCAGATTTACACAATAGTAGCATTTGGGCTAACTTTGCACAAGCTAGCTCTAGCTACCTACATTCGCTTACTGCAAAGCTAAACATGCATTAGTGCACCCACCTGTTGTTGACCAGGCTTCTCTTTGTGCTTGTCTGTTCTGCTCAGCTGAGCAACACACTGACTTCATGATGTGGCTCAGTGAGAATTCTACATGTGTATGCTTATGCATGTAACTTTTATATAGTCACATGTACTAAGGATAGTATTAACTGGGTAATTGGTTGAGCTTAAAAGCTCTCATCATCAGATTGCAGCAAAGAGATAGCAATAAAAGACAAAAGTCATCACTGCCTTTCTGTTTTTCTTCGTCATCCTTCGGCCTGACTTCAACTTCGTTTTTTTCCAACTTCCTTATGACTACTGATGGCTCAGTTAATTCGTTTCCTTGCAACCCAGACTGGCAGTGGAATAAGGGTATTTTGCTAAGAAATTGGTAATTAGTAACTAGTACGACATTATTCTATATATAACAAGTGGTGCGGATATCGATTAACAAATACAGATTCTCTCTTTTGCTTGCTTCTTTGGGACTCAGTTGCCCTTAAAATTTCTCATATTATTTTTTACTGATCAGAAAGGACGTACCTTCAAGATTGCTGTAGAGCTTTACTGGAGAACTTAAGCATCTATGGCCCACACATACTTCAATGGCTTATTTCTCAATTCATTCTGTCCTGAGACATCATAGCTCTTATTTCTGAAAATTAACTTTTTCGCATTCTGCTTCATATGACTGTGTTTGTTTGAGGTAACTGCAAAATATGAAGCAGTTCCCGTTCCCTTGACTATACAAAGCATTCTATCCTAGTCTCCGCCAATATTTGCTATGTAAACTTTCCAAATCGGTTCTTGCATTTCCTTAACCTCTAGGCCAGTGTACTTACTCCCTTATCTAATTATGTATGGATTAATGAGGATGGCACATGTATACTTTTCTGAAATACGGAGCAACCACTTTGTTTTAAATTCATGGGACAGTTAAGAATGCTTTGTGGTCATACGCACAATACGCCACCTTGTTTCTGTGCATGTCAACATTGATTGGCTCTCAACAGAACTTTCGACACTTGTTTACTATGCTGCATACAGGTTTGCACAATGTTCACTGCAATGTCACCTCAGGAAGCACTGGTAAAAGGAAGCGGCCTGCCCACTGTCACTGCAGAACAAAAGCGTGCACTTTAGTACAGTGATGCGCACCATATCCGCTTTGAAGCCACTGAGTAGTATTTCTATTTCGATTTTCGTAATGGTGTGAAAAACATGACGAAAAAAAATCAGAAAAGAAATCAGTATTATTGCGTCGTTATTTTTCTGTGATA
The DNA here is from genome assembly GCF_055824585.1 of Amblyomma mixtum. Taxonomy (NCBI): domain Eukaryota; kingdom Metazoa; phylum Arthropoda; class Arachnida; order Ixodida; family Ixodidae; genus Amblyomma; species Amblyomma mixtum. Next base: position 136,464,137 of record NC_143015.1, read on the forward strand.
TTGTAAACACCTGCAGTTAACACTGATCTTCCATATTAGTAAAGGTTGGGAACATTGTAATTTCCTCATGTATAGATGCATTCATATCTGATGGTAACATGCTAAAATATGCTGATTTTTTCATGCATGCATAATACAGACATACACATACACCTTTTCTTTAATGAGAGACAGTGGCGTGTTTGATGTCATTTGACCACACATACTATGATGTGGATAGAGTTGAAGTGCGGCGCGAGTGAACAGGGACACAAGAAGAATGATATACAGGTGATGCTGGATTTCCCACAGCTGAAGAACCAAGCTGGGAAAAAATGATCTGGTTTGGTTTGGTTTGGTTTATGGGGTTTAACGTCCCAAAGCGACTAAGGCTATGAGAGACGCCGTAGTAGAGAGCTTCAGAAATTTCGACCACCTGGGGTTTTTTAACGTGCTATGACAGAGCATTGTTAAAGGCTGTGAACAAGCAGTCCACACCAGCAGCAGCAGATGCCCTCTCTACAGATGCAACAACCAATCTTGTCAAGGTCACCTTGACGTCAGAAGCAGTAGCATGGACTAAGCCTCGGTACTATTCCCTTTTATCTAAGAGCACACACAGGCATCTGCTCTACGTCACCTCTTGTGTAGGACAGTCCAGCATACACTGTTCGTGATATCGCTTTGGACAGTTGGCAGTATCAGTGAGGTGTTTGTTGTGGGTTGTCTCTTTTTGTTTCATGTTAACTATGCGTATCTATTCCTACAACAAATATTTTTGTTTGCATTGAATTGGCATCTAAGCTCAGCCAACAACCAATGTTCAGTTTTGGTTTTTGGCTGTCAGAACATGTTATCACCGAACACTATAGTCAGATTCAATTTAAGTCTGCAGTGAAGCTCTGCCATCTGGACCGCCGCACAGAATTCTTCCGCGCCAGAAAAAGTAGTCCGCTGTTAAAACTTTTATTGTATACTACCATAAGAAGCTTATTACAAGAAAAAATAAGCTCTAGAATTCTGATACCTGGATAGATTAATAAAGTCAAACATCGAACAACTTATATTGTTTACTGTTATTGGTTAGTGGAGTAATACAGGATGCCTCGGGCCATGACCGAGTGCTAACAACTGCTGTTTCTTTTAAGTTTTATCCTACTATACATGAGGTACGCGGTATGTGAACCAGAATCATAAAATATCAGTCATAGCAATTTCATCTTGTTCAGATGTTTGATGTGTGTTCCACAAGGTCACCATCCTCAAATCTAGCAAGCCATTGTCATGAAATGCACCATTATTTTTTTACTTGCAGTTATGTTGTAGGTAGGCAGCCAACGTCTGTGTTAAAGTACTCCACTCAGGATGTCGGTTTGCTTCTGCAAACAATGGAAACTCACTAAAAGCATGTGTTTGATTGCACAGACGGTTACCAGTTGAAAATAATAACAGTCATATTCACCCGACATCACTGCTATCATTCAGCAGCACAGAGAACCCTACGCAACATCGTATAGGCTTGCGCCTACGCTTACGCTGCTGCTGAATGACTGCGTCGGCAGCGACGAACTGCGCGACTAATGGCCAGTTCACCCTGTTTGTGTTGCCCATGTAAGGAGTCAAAACCTCTACAGCCGAGCTACTCATCTGGTAGCTGACGAGAGCCGCGTACAAGAGCAAGAACTTCAAAAACCACGCCATGGCTATGCCGAAGTTCAGCCTAAGTGCCGGTCGCCGAGGAGCAAAAAAAGACCACGTTTTCGCGCCGTCTAGGTTGCCAACAGGAGCATATGCTATTGGACAGACGGCAACCCGGGCGCGCCAATCGGAACGCTTTAAACCATCCGCCTCGTCCGCCAGCTCCAAAATGATCGTACAACACCCATTCCGCCCCACGCCCGAGCGAAGGCCGAAAGCGAGCGGTTCGCTCGCTGGCGGATCCGCTCAAAAACGATCGTACAACGGCCTTTAAGGGCCATTCGTTGGTTGGTTGCGACTGAGAGAAGGATGAAAAGGAAAAGTGCACGGGCCTGCCAACTGGCTCAAGCCGAGCCACCACCGCTGCCACGTGCAGATAGAAGAGAGTTGAAAGATAAGAGGACAGAGTAAAAGAGAAAGTAAAGACGCGCGTCGCAACAACCGCGTCCGCCGGAACGGACGCTGGCTGAAAAAACAGATACACGGCCGCAGCCCGAAGGCTGCAAACCGCCGGCCATTCGTTAACTTGCCTTCGCATTACATACCCTGCCCAAGCCCACTTCTTTTTGATTTCAACTAGGATGTCATTAAGCCGTGTTTGTTCCCCATGGAGGAAAAAAAAAAACAGGAGGGAGCGGCCGGCGACAACCTTGAAGCCTAGTCTTAACAAGTAAAGATATAGTAAAAAAAAGAGAGTGTGTCCCCCCGTGATCACAACACGTGATAGCGTGCGGTAAAATCTAGCCCAGCTGCGCGCGCACATGCGCAGATTAGCGCGGCAGACTGACTGTAGTTCAACCTCCTTGCTGTACACGCCCGCGCCGCGGGTCGCACATACGCGCGCACTAACAGAATCAAAACATAAAGGACAGACTCGGAGAGCGAAAAACTGAGGGAGAAAACGGCTTCGTAAACACTCGGCTTGCGAACGCTGTCCGCGTGACGTCACGCTCCCTCTTTTGTTTTTTTTCCTCCATGTTGTTCCCTCACCCACTCAGCCCGCTTCCGGTCTTCACGTTGCACCTATCATTTTTCTTTCATAGCTCGCTGCGCTGTCTTTACCTTAAGTTAAACCCGTTTCGTCAGCCTCCAGGTTTTTGTCCCATAGGTGATGTACAGCTTTTATATACTTTTCTCTTGAGGGATATTGGTAAACCGCCATTGGGGATCTGAGAGAACCTGCCATATGCGCTCCGCCCCATTCTTATTCTAGTTATTCCGCCTTCGTGATTCGGATCTGCGGTCACTACCTGCCCTACGTAGACGTATTCTCTTACCACTTCCAGCACCTCGCTATCTATTGTGAACTACTGTTCACAATAGATAGTTCATCTCCTGAGTGACAGCAAGGCAATGCCATCAGCGAATCGGAGATTGCTTATTAACTGTTATCCCTAAATGTTAGCAATTCAGGCCTCTGAATACCTCTTGTAGACAGGCGGCGAACAGCACTGGCGAGATCGTGTCTTCCGACCTCACACCCTTCCTTGTTGGAATTTTATTGCTGAATTTATCGATATCTCTCAGTATTTTTACACAAGGCTCTTCTAAAACCCGATTTGGCAATGCCTGCATGACTGGTGAGGTTTCGACTGACTGAAATGCTTTCTTGTATTCTATGAAGGTGCATTCTCCACAGTTCTCTAGCGCCTGTTTGATAGTGTGAATATATGGTCTATTGTCAAGTATTCTTTTCCCAAGCGTGTCTGATCATTTTGTTGATTTAAATCTAAAGTTGCCCTGATTCTATTAGCGATTACCTTAGTAAATACCTTGTAGGCTACGGACAATAAGCTCATCGGTCTGCAATTTTTCAAGTCCTTGACGTCTCCTCTGTTATGGATTAAGACTATGTTAGTGTTCTTCCAAGCTTCTGGTACGCTCGAGGTAATAAGGCAATGCGTATACAGGGTAGCTTTTCTAGCACAATCCACCCCCCCCCCCCCCCTCTCGTCCTTCAGGAAGTCTGCTGTTTCCTGATTCACACCAGCTGCTTTGCTTTCCCTCTTTGCATGGCGCCTAAGGCTTGCTTTGCTGCCTCTTTCGTTACTGGTGGGATATCCTATTGCTGTGTGGTACTGCCTATGTCATTTACATCCTGATTAAATTGGCAACTGTATAGATTTGTGTAGAACCCTTAGGCTACTTTGGATTCGCGGTGGCTTAGTGGTTATGGCGCTTAGCTGCTGACCTGGAAGACGCGGGTTCGACCTCGACCGCTGCTGTTGAATTTCGATGGGGGCGAAATTCTAGAGGCTCGTGTACTGTGCGATGTCAGTGCACGTTAAAGAACTGCAGGTGGTAGAAATTTCCGGAGCCCCTCACTACGGCGTCCCTCATAGCCTGAGTCGCTTTGGGACGTTACACCACCGTTAACCGTAAACCCTCATCAGCTACTTTAACTTTCTTATCCATGTTGCTAATGACAGTGCCCTGTTTATCTCTTACATTACATTCCTGTATGTCAGTTTATCCCTCCAATCTGCTAAAATCAACAAAAGGAAATGCAGTGTCAATATATACAGGTTTAGGTTTATAGGGGTTTAACGTCCCAAAGCGACTCGGGCTATGAGGACGCCGTAGTGAACCCTGCTGAAAAAAGTTGTATGATGCAATAAACTAATACAGTTTATCATAGAAATATCATAGACTTATCATACAAATCATAAAATATTATCATGCAAACGTCACACAATTCTGTAAAATCATACAGTCATCATAGAGATGTCATAGAAAGTCATACAGATTGTGTGATATATCATACAGATTGTATAATATTCTATGATGAAGCCTGTATAAGGTTATTGCATCATAGAACTTTTTTTTAGAAGGGAAGGGTTCCGGAAATTTCGACCACCCGGGGTTCTTTAACATACTCTGACATCGCACACTACATGGATACAATACATTACAATAAAATACAATATACAATACAATGCTTTCCGCCAGCTCTTCTCGAACACAAATGCAAGGGCGTTTTCATTTCTTTTATTGTAGCCGCAAGTTATAGAAAAAGGGAACTGAGTTCTCCCATAAACCCCTTGAGATAAGATGACCGGATGTACCCTTGTCTATTGTGACTCAGCGCAGGTCATGCTCAGGTACTCCGCGTGTAGGGTAGCCACGCGAAGCAGCCCGATTAGTTAGAGGCAGCGTTGGGACAAGGGACATCGCGTTCACAGCTAGCGCCACTGGCTGACGGTGTCCGGAAGTAGTCCACCAGTTTGCGGACCATCCTGAGTCGACTGAATGCGCCGAAGACGTTCAGGTCGGTGCAGTTGTTGTTGTGATCTTCGTAATCGAGGTCGAACACGGCGATGCCGAACTGGAGGTTGTCGTTCTGAGTCTTGAGCCTGCACATCTGCGAAGGCAACGTAAAAAGGGTGATCGTAACATGAATATCTTCCCAATATCTTCTTTGCATGTGTTATTGCATATAGTAATATCCCCCCTACAATAATGCCCGGGGCGCTGTAGGTACTTTCAATAAATAAATAAATAGATAAAAGAGCAGCTTGCGTAAGATTTTTTATTGTAAATTGGTTTTTGAGTAAAGGAAATGGCGCAGTATCTGACTCACATATCTCGGCGGACACCTGAACCGCGCCACATAAGGAAAGGGAGGAAGGTGGGAGTGAAAGAAGATAGAAAAGAGGCGCCGTAGTGGAGGTTTCCGGAATAATTTCGCCCACCTGGGGATCTTTAACGTGCACTGACATCGCACAGCACACGGGCGCCTCTTGCGTTTCGCCTCCATCGAAACGCGGCCGCCGCGGTCGGGTTCCAACCCGGGTATTCCGGCTCGGTAGACGAGCACCTTACCACTGAGCCACCGCGGCGGTTCAGATTTTTGATGGCGTTTCTAGTTTTTGTGCTGCCGATTAGAATTCACAGCGACGTTGCGGAGCTGTCCGACGACGTGCATTTTATGTTTGAAATTGTGCATTAACTATATTTAGATAAGGCTCACCTACGCGGTACTCCTGAGCCGGGGCCAATTATCGACTGGCAAATGTAAAAATGATTTCAAGTGTCCGGCGCAAACGTACACCTCATAGATATTGTAGCGTGAGCTACACTGCCCACAGTCTCGCCGTATCGCGTGCTCCCTCCTTCGACCATACTGCGCATGCGCGAGGAGCGAGTGACGTCACTGCGCACAGCTGGCGCGCCTCGCCGCGCGCCGCTGCCGCTGCTGCCGCCGGCGCAGAGCAACGTGACGTCACTGCTCGAGCTACGTATATCCTGGCGTAGCAGACTTAAGCCACTGCCAATTTTCGTTTAGAACAAGTCCGGACCACGCAATGTGCAGGCACTGAAATCCTACCGACCTCTTCGAACGTATAGGACCTCGAAATGGAAGGACATATTTGCAAGGGGTTATTTCAGAACTTGGTACAGGTATAGATTCGAAAGGCCCCCACAAAGGTCAAATCAAATCAAATCAAATCAAAGGTTTATTTTGCACTTCAAAGAAATGCAGGGCACAGGGACAAAAAAGCTTGTCAGAAGACAGCTTGACAGGGCCCCTGCGCCCTTACAAATTGTTGGCGTACAGTGCAACAAAAAGCATCACTAAGGACTGAAATAACATAATTACCACAATCAAAACGAAATTAGGTACACAAAAGAACTACTACAAAGATTTAGTTGTTTTGACCTTGAGGAGTGATCAGTTACAGACACATTTATTAAAAATTCAACAGATACGTCTTAAGTTCGGCCGGTTTCATGCTGTATACATTTACATTTTTTGAGATTAACTCATTTAGAAGCCTGCTTATACGATTTTCAATGCTGTTCCACCCCTGACTCGTCCTAGAAAACGGAACCAACCATGATTCCTGGTTTCGAAGAGAATATTGCACGTCAGGAGGCCGTTTCAGATTAAACAGTGATAGATATGCCTTATTATTGAATTTCAGGCATGTCTTATATCGCGTTATCAGTCGGTAGCTGTACAAGTTAGTGAACGGTAAAACGCTGTACGCTTGAAAAAGAGGCATTGATGGTGCGTCCCAAGACACTCCCGCAACTTACCGGAGAGCTTTTTTCTGTAATATGTGGATTCTATTAATATTTACCTTTGATGTTGTACTCCAAACTAAAGAGCAGTAGTCTATTTGGGATGAAAAAAGGCAATTATATACCTGAAGCTTAAGCCTTGCAGGTAAGACATGACGGCAGTTACACAGTACTCCAACTACTTTCGCCAAATTAGCAAGGACATAGTTCACATGCGAGTTCCATACCAAATGTTCATTAAATATGACACCGAGCACCTTAGTCTCTGGTACAAGTGCAATCTTGTCTGACCCAATATAGAGGTCAAATCTGCAACTTATGCGTTTTTGGGCCACAGTAAAAAGGATTGCCTTAGTCTTTTTAGTGTTAATATGCAGTGAGTTTGCTTGGCTCCAATGGTGTAACGCCTCAAGGGTGGCATTGGCTGCATCATGAAGATCGTCAAGGCTGTCAGACCTTATAAATACGCTCGTGTCGTCTGCATAGATAATGAAGGAAGCATGGTCTGTGATGTTTACAATGTCATTTATATATAAATTGAATAACAAAGGTCCTAAGACACTACCTTGTGGAACACCGGCTTTCAGGAATTCCGGAGTAGAATAGTCCTCATTTATTACGACGGATTGTTGCCTGTTTGTGAGATAAGATTTCAGGAGATTTATTGATACTGCCCGAAAACCATAGTGTTCTAGTTTCGCTAAAAGTGTTTCGTGATTCAAAGAGTCAAAGGCTTTTGAGAAGTCTACAAAAATACCAATAATTAGCTCCTTTGCTTCTAAAGATTTTATTATGATTTCCTTTTGTGTTAATAAAGCAAGTTCGGTCGACATTCCTTTTCGAAAACCAAACTGGCATGGGGATATTAAACTGTGTTTTTCGCAAAAGGAATTCATTCTAGTGCAAATAATTTTTTCTAGTCCTTTGGAAAAGGCAGGGAGGACCGAAATTTGCCTATAATTTGAAAAGTTGTTCTTATCACCTGATTTGTATATCGCTACGACCTTTGCACGCTTCATGTCTTCTGGAAATATGCCGGATGTCATGGACAGGTTAAAAATGTGGGCAAGAACCGACAAAATGTGTTCTAAAACGAACTTCACTGGTTTTATTTTGAGACGACGGTGACGGCAGCACCCAACATAATGAAGTTACATTTAGGACAAACGCTGGAGGACAGTGAGGAAGTAAAGGGCGTTTACTGATAATAAGTGTTATGCTCAAAAGAAATTTGTTGAAAAAAACAAACAACTCAAACTCCCCACAGCCGGGGCGAATCAAGAAAACGTGCTGGAAAACCGGCGAAGGACATCGCTAACACTTTGTTCCTTGTACTTGTGCTTGTTCCTTTTGATATTATTAGGTTCAGTGGCAGGTTCTGTATTTTAGTCTGCCCATTGACCGGTCCTCAGTTCAGTGGTAGGTTCTGCGGCAGTGGATGGTTCTGTATTCTAACCTGTCCGGATTGGTTTACAGAAGAACCATGGGTATTTTGGGCTCGAAGCACCAATGCAGGCTAACGGCTGAGACTGCCCACAACTTACCTTCGTGCAAAGCCCCTTCTCGTTGTCGTACACAAACATGGTCTTCTTGAAAACGTTGATCGTGTGCGCTGCCTCAAGGCTGTCGGAGTACTGGAGCTTCTTGCGGAAGAATGTGCTGGTGCAAATCTGCAAACAGTAGCAAGAGGCGTTATTTTGATACACGGGGCTTGACAGTACCCCCACGATCAATATTTTTTTTGGATTACAGAAAATGGAAGACTTTTTAACACGACAGTAGTATAAAGGAGAGTACGAGGTCTGTTAGAAAAGTATCCGACTTTATTTTTTTTTTGCGAACACCTGATGGATATGAGACAAGCGCGCTTGCATCAGGCGACCTTGAACCTTCATGCGCATGCATGAATTTTTTCCCGCCTGCCGATAGCGTCAGTCGCTGCGAAGCAGCGTTTGAGTGAGGCAGTGTGGAGTGCTCTCGTCTGTTTTTTATTTCAAGGAAAATGGCGGAGTGAAAGGAGTAGCGCTACTGCAACAAATTTTGCCATAAACTTGGCGACAGCCGAGTGGAAACCATTCGAAATATTCAGACGGCTTTCGGTGAAGATGCTATGAGCAGCACACAGTTTAAGCAGTGTTACAATTGTTTTAAAGATGGCCGCACATCGGTGGAGAACAAGCCACGCTCCAATCGGCCATCAACATGCCAAAATGACCAGGTCATTGCCGAACTGAACGCTATGGTGATGCGGGACTGTCGCGTGACTATCCGAGAAATTGAGGAAGAGGTGGACATGAGCAATTTCTCCGCACATTCCATTATCACCGAAGATTTGGCCATGGAGAGAGTTACGGCGAAATTCGTGCCGAAGCTGCTCACGGTGGAGCAAAAGCAGCTTCGTGTTGAAGTCTCACAGGACATGCTGGATTCCGCAAACAGTGACCCCGACTTCATCAACATCATAATCACTAGTGACGAGTCCTGGGTGTACAGGTACGACCCGGAAACCAGATCCCAGTCGTCAGAGTGGAAGCATTCCACGTCACCAAGACTTAAGAAGGCCCGCCAATTGCGCAGCAATGTGAAAGTGATGCTGACTGCTTTCTTTGACACCCTCTGTGTGGCAGACCACGAGTACGCACTCTACAGGGTCAAACAATGACCAAAGAGTACTACAGGGATGTCTTGCGTTGCCTACGTGATGCTGTGCGGCGCAAGAACCCGGAGCTGAGGTCAACAGGAAATTGGCGCACCCATCGCGCCAATGCTCCTGCACATTCCTCGCACTCGAATCAGATTTTTTGGTGAAAAACCAGACTCCTCTAGTTCAACAGACTCCTTACTGTCCTGATATGGCCCCTGCGATTTCAGGCTGGTTCCCAAAAGCAAAAGGCCATTGAAAGGAGCGCGATTTCAGACAAGGAAGAACATTATGGCTGCAACGACAGCTGAGCTAAACTCCATTCCGAAAAGGGCCTTTTCAGAATACTTCCCACAATGGCAGCACCGCTGGGAGAAGTGTGTGGAGTCCCAAGTAGACTACTATAAAGATGACTAGGTTTGCAACGCTCCAGTTATGCAAGTTTTTTTTCAACGACCAAAGGTCGGATACTTTTCTAACAGACCTCGTAAGCTTTGAGGTGAATTATTGGCGCCGCCGTTCCTATACTGTAGGTACTGTACATCCTGCAAAAATAAATTGTAGAGACACGGCGTCTATCATTGCCCATGAACAGCTCTGGGACGTTGAACCGTATATGTACGTCTTTCTTCTAAGGCTTGCTAATTAAAAAAAAAGTATGGTTGTCAGTTAAAAAAGCATTTTCATTGCTACAGTATTGTCAGCGATGGTGGCGATCAGAAAACACAGACATGTTAATTACCGAATGAATCAATAAAAAAGAATATTAAACTTTTAGCTATTATAATAAGGGAGTAATTACTCATTGGCATCCACCCGAGCGCAGCCATACGGCTACAAAGGAAGGCTATACAGCTTTCTGAGAAAGCTGTATAGCTTTCCTTTGTAGCCGTATGGCTGCGCTCGGGTGGGTGCCAATGAGTAATTACTCCTTTTTAGAAATCTACTCCACCTTGGGGGATTCCACTAAAACATTTTACCTTTAGCTATTATATTTAAGCTCTTCACTATGCTGAGATTTGTAGCTCATCATTGGTGATATGCGTAGAAATTTTTTATGTGTTCGAAAACTTACATTCCTAGTGCAGCTACAGAACAAAAACCCTACACCCAGGAGCAGAGCATCGCGTGCAGCCACGCCCACTTTTTGACGTCACTGTGTGACGAGCGTATCACGTGCTCTTTTTCGTTTCAGGCGCCGCCGCAGCATCCGCTCTGGCCGCGAAGCATTCGCGAGAACAGACCACGTGACACGCCCGCCTCCGTACGACGCTGGCTGGTGGGCGTGGCTGCATGTGCTGTTCTGCTCCTGGTTCGGGGCATTGAAACGGCACACACATACTTTGTTTTGTAGCTGCGACGAGAATGGCGTTTTCAAAAATCTAAACATTGTATGAATATCAGCAGTGACAAGCAACAAATCTCATCACAAATGAGGAGCTTAACTGTAATAGTTAGGAAGTTAATTACATTTTAGTTAATTCAACGGGTAATTCCCACGTATATGCGGTTTTCAGTTCGCAGCCAACGGTGACAATACTGTAGCGAAGAAAACGTTATTTAACTCAAAAACCTAGCTGCTTTTAAGAATTACGAACAGTCTTTGGTGAAACATTACATATAAATACCAGCGCAAACCAGCAAGACACACGACGAAGGACGAGGACACACAAGGTATTTGTATGTAATGGATCACCAACTAGCCCGCACAGTTACCTTACTTTGGTGAAACACCCTGTGCATACGAAACCATACAGTGTGCGGGCTCTAGAGATGAGGGCCAGGCTGAATGACATGATATTGCCTTCAGTGAAGTCCATACACTACATCTCAGTCATTTTTAAAGCGGAAAGAAGTTTAAATAGAGGAACTACGTTTTCTTCAGTTCCTTATTTCTGCACAGTGCATACTTATTGTGCGAAAAGAAGTTACCGCGACTCAATGAATCTGCGTCTGTGAATTACGAACAGCTGGGAAAGAAAGCCAAATTTCAATTAGAAATTCTTTTGAATTTCTCTCTCGGCGTGGAGGGACAGTCTCGACTTAGAGCCCCACTTGATAGACCAATCAGATTCGGCGACTCCGGCATAAGATGTATACTCCATCTCATAAGTTCCTTGCAGTGCTGTGAAAGCTAGACACCTCAGCCAATCAGGACAGTGCGTTCAACGTTTTCCTGTGTGCCTCGTCGTCTGCTCGCGGCGTGTGCAGATACGGGCATCACAACTTGCCTACCGTGCCGGTGGCAACCGGCCCCCTGGATTGAGAGAAACCTGCCCATTATGACAGATTGGAATTAAATTGATTGGCAGATAGAGGTCCTGTGACATGTGACGTCATCACAACCCGCCATCAGGGCAGGTGGGAACTGGCCCACTGAATTGTGACTATCCTGCCCACCGTGGAAGGTGAAAAATAAATTAATGATTTCTAGAGACAGGACGCGTGACCCACTGATTCAGCTGTGTCATCGAAGTGGACCGGTTGAGCGCTGACAAGTGTCTGAGGAGCAACCCCCAAACTCATAAAAAATGACACAAAATCACCAAACCAGCAAAAATGGGGACCTCAAATGCTATAGACTAACTTCGCGTTAAGTGTTCCCTAACTTTTAGACCGAAAGCTCTACTCCTTGGGGTAAAACTTCCAATTTCGCTGTGGATGAGACAATGACCTTCATTGCCTGACAAGGTCGAACCGGACTTTACAGCGTGGCGATATGGCCCCAAGCTACGGTACTATGACCACGTGACCATATATGACTAACCATTGGGTACCCTACCTTAAACTTTGGCTTTGTTCCTGGCGTTGAACCTTGACCTTGAAATTCACCTTGACCTTGACATTTGATTTGAGACACTGCAGACCGTGCTTAACAGAGCTTTCGCTCGTATAACTAGGTTAAACTAGATTCACGTTGAACCCCAGCCATTTCTTTCTCTCTGAGTCTAGATATGTGAAAGTGAGCGCCTACCTCTACGTATGTGCCGAACGATGTCGCGTACGGGTCGTTCTTGCAGTCGGATAACAGTTGAAAGTTTTCGTCCTTGGCCATCGTCAAGCGTCCCTTCATGGTGACGGACACGAGCCACTTGGCAGCCACGCCAGCATCCTGAGACCGCTGCAGAGCGGACAGTGCGTCGGTCTGAGAACAGAAAAAAGAAACGCGGTTGCGTCCGTCAGGATTGATGAACGGACGGTGTGCAGGGATGATGCCGTTTCCCATGCTTGACTTTATTAATGTTTACAGATTTTTATTTTAAAAACCGAAAGATAAGATGGTGTGATCTGTGGAGGTGTGGTGGTGAAAAACTTTCTTAATACTCAGAGAGAGTTTGCGGATCAGAAGACACCGCTACATGGTCGGTATCCTTAGTCCGGGACACCGCACGACGAGGCACCGTCTCGCGTCCGCTTTACTAGAGCCCTTTGGGACTCCAGTGTGGAGCAGTTGAGGAGGGCAGTCTCCCATGCCTCTCGGGTGGAGGTGGGGGAAGGGGGAAGGTGAGGATTCTGAGTACATGCCCACACCATGTGAAAGATATCGCAGATCTCTCCACAATGCGGGCAGCGCCCATCTATGTTCGGATTCAACTCGCACAAAGGTAATCTGGGTTCCTGGCCACCAGGGTCAATGAGGCAATGAGGCCGCTGATGCGGCCGCCCGAGCGCTCACACAACGGGCTCCTCATCCTAGCTCTCCTGGCTCAGAAGCTCATAAACCGCTTCTGCGGTTCCGCGAAATCCTAATTCATTATTGCGACAGCCACCGTCTCTACCCAGTACCTGCCAAGGGGCTGAGTAAGGCGGAGGAGCGAACTCTGCGGCGCCTGCAGACAGGAACTCTTTTCTGTCCTGCCATCGCCAAACACTTTTATCTGTGGAGGCAGATTGTCCAACAAGGCGTTAATGTTTACAGGCTTCTATTTTAAAAACCGAAAGAGATAAGATGGTGTGATCTGTGGAGGCAGATTGTACAACAAAGCGTTAATGTTTACAGATTTTTATTTTAAAAGCCGAAAGAGATAAGATCGTGTGATCTGTGGAGGTGGACTGTACAACAAGGCGGACATTATCTATGTAATACAGCTCAAGATGTACACGATTAAGTATGTAAAACGGATTATTTTTTTATTTCGAAATTTAGGGAAGATTATGTGGCAAGATTGGAGGCCGTCAACAGCGAAGGTGAACCAAATTAAAAAAAAATTCTTAGGCGGCAATGTGGTTCGAAATGTCGAAAGTCGAAGATACGAATTTGAAAGCTCGTTGAGTTATATTTCTCATAATGCACATTATAAACTATGGGTCGCTGCACGTGGTATTGTCGCCAAAATGCTAACGTCTTCTTCGTCATTTAATACGCAAACAGCACCTTATTTCATGCGAAAAAAAAAAAACTCCCGAATGTCTTCCACGTGCTGCTCATAAAAGGCTGGGACATTCATCTATGGTGATTATCTAGATATCTTTCTAAGAGGTTTTTTACAATCCACTGCCAAAGAAGCGTTGGTGTGCTACGCAGGGTGCGTGAAATATTCAGCTGGGAAGGAGGTACTGTTTCATTGAGGCTACCAAGTCACCGCGAGACAGTAACTGTCTCACGTTAGAGAAAGGATAGAGACCGCAGCTCTAGTAGCCAGTTTAGGACATTTGCGGCGACAGTAGTGAGACAAACACCTAGGAGATGCTTTTATTTCAATCAGCGTGAGTACTGATTCGTGGAAGCTTTCGCCAGTTGGCTGGAACAGCCGAAACAGTTACGGCAAAGAGTTGGTGGACCGTCCAGAACGTTGCTACCAAAGCGCCTCACGTCAACCACAGCCGATGCTTTGCAGCTCGCTCGTGTTTACAGCGATAGCTGTTAAAGGCATGCTTCCAAAATTTTCTGGAGTCGCTGGCGTAGCACGAAGGACAAACAATGGACAAAGGGGAGTGACGCCCTCTGTGGACAGTGTCGGAAAGTATTGTTTGCGCGGTTCGCATCTGTACACACAGAGGGCGCCACCTCGTGTCGCAGCGAATGGCGCATTCACCATCGCAAACAGCCGCCTATGAATTTCACGTTGCACAGACGTGGTAATAATACTGTCATACTGTCTGTAAGTTTTCCTCCTTTTGTGACCTCTGATACTTTTGTCCTCCTCTCCATTTCTTGAGGGGACCGCTTAAGGGGCGCTACGGGAATGCACTGTGCATTCCGTCTCTGATCTCTGAGTTCACCTGTAATTCCGTCTGACGAAATGCATTCTGGGACAGCCATATTGGGTGGCAGCGAATTGGACTCCAACATCCTTCTGCATCAGTACGTTGCTTGCGATCAGTGACTCATCTAGCAGTCGTGAGCAAGTCATTGCGGAAAGAGAAACCGATGCTGACTGACCAGGTCGTATGTGTAGAACTGAGAGGCAGTCGGCTTTTGAAGCATGGTGGGTGGGACCATCTTGCAGTCGGGCACCTCGTTATCCCCGAATGCGTAGTGGCCTTGAGAGATGAACAATGTCGGTGTGTACACATCCCTGCGGCGAGAGAGAGAAAAAGCGCTTTGCACATTAACGGTCTACATGCCTGCTGACCGCCTCCTCACGTTATTTCATGTCGCTTCGTTGATTATTTTGTAGAAAGCACGAGCAGAATTCTAGCATATGCCATCACAGGCAACAGTTCTCCTGGCATTTCGTCACATATAATTCCTTTCACTGCTGGACTATGTATTTGCTGTCGCGGTAGAACGCACCTGAAAATTTTGTTGAGGCAGGGAACAGATTTTACAAGCGCTCCTGGTGGACGTGACCAGAAGTTCGCATGTTGATTGCGATTATTAAAGCTAGTTTTTCGAGTTTAAATGATCCCCTTGTCTAGGTAGAGCCTAAAGTTTCAAGAAACTATGCCATGAATGTTTCTTCCAGTATAGTGACGCTTACAGCTTTAACATTGTTACCATAGTAGGAAAAAATTAGAACCGCTCTTCGGCGCATGCAACAGGCGAAGGCGGATTAGTTGAAGGTTGACAATGGAGTGCATATTGCAACCACGCAAAACGACGAGGGACGAAGAGAGGAAAGCACAGGACAAAACCTGTGCTTTCCCAATATGCACTCCATTTTCGGCGTGTCGCTGGAAAAAGAAATCTCGAGAATAGATACATTAAAAACCCTCTCCTGCGCTTTCTTAGCTCTGGTAGGTGACCACTTCCATTTCCACCTGGACGAATGAATGACCTATTGTCTCTAACGTCCTCCTCGCGATCAACATCAATGAACCTCTAAGCCAGGAAAAGAAAAAAAAACGGGACAATTTTAATGCAAGGTGCTTCTTTCAGCTCGTACCCCGAACTTTCATGTCCCGTTCGCAAAAAACAAACAAACAAACAAACAAACAAACAAACAAACCCTCACACTGCAAAACATTTGCTGCATTCATCGTGTTACTAAAAATCAGTGTGCACTATTTGAAACTTCTCATCAAATGCATTATAGCGACATGGGTTCCATAAGTATACGTGAACATTTTCGCGATATATGGCATGAATCACCTCCTTTATGCGCCATCGCTGTTCTGAGCAACACAAGGCACTTGCAACAATGTCCACGAGGATAAATATCCTGCTGGGCCGGCAGCGATACCCGATGTATTCGAGTCACAGCGTCCTACTCTGCCAGTGACTCCGGTAAGGATTGGTATGAAATTGCATCTTATGGCTTCATCTTGTTTTTGACGAATATGCACGTCACTGGTGCGTTCTGCAAACCCCGTTTCGCTCTGCAAATCCGTTCTGCCATTGCTGAGTTTAAGTCAAATCAAATCGTCTTTATTTTCTCTCTCAAGGAGAAAAGAGGGCGATGGGTAAAAGCCGCATAACTGCGGCTTGACAAAGCCCGGCCCCCTCTATGTACAGATCGGCAGTAGTGCTAGTACACATTATACAGGATTCAATTTCACACTTCATCTCACAGACCTAAAATTTCCACCCTACAAAACAAAAACACTCCAAATGAAAGCACATGCGGTTTGAAATACATTCAAAACACAATTCTAAAACATATCAGGTTTTAAACAAAGATTTCAAACACGCTCAAATTGAAACCCGTTCATTTGAATTATTTTAAGTTTTTAAAATTCTGGAAAACGTAACATTAGCGGTAGTAGAATTTAGAAGACATTTTACGGCAAAAACAAAGCATCAATAAAAAAATAAAAGGCACCAAGAAACACAAAGCACAAAACACAATCATACAAGAGAATCATGTGATGTTGGCTCTAAGGAAATGCGCATGTAGCGCTCGTATCGACAACTTTTCCGGGTAGGTATCGATGAGCGCAAGGCTATTTAGAAGAATAGCAGCATGATAAGAAATGGTTTGGCGACCGTACTCTGTACTACAGTGAGGCACCACCCATGCGTCATTATGACGTGTATTGTAACTAAGTTACAATACACGGTCATATCTATCACACGGGTAGTCGCTCTAACGGGTCCCGAAGTGGACACCTTTCGGTGTCGCACCCACTCGCCTCAGTTTGGACGCGTAGGAGTCGGCCAGGGCCGCAGTCGCGGCCCCCAACACGGTGTAGGGCTGCCGGAGGGTGTCGGGCCTCTTCATAGCCACCGCGCTAAGCTCCTGAATCGAGTGCAAGGAAAGAAGCAGAATGTCTGGCGAAAAAAAATGCGATGAGAAATATTCCCATACAAAAAAGTTTTAGATAGTCTATAGAATGTCTACAGACTTCTGTCTATAAAGTCTATAGACTGTCCAAAGACAAATCGTAAAGAACAGTCTATAGGCAAAATAAATTCTATAGAGAGTCTATAGACTTAGGGCCATACACTTTTAGTAGAGTTGTGTCTACAGGCAGTCTATAGACCATAAATAGACAAAGAGCAATATCTACAGGAAGTCAATAGAGTCAATAAGAAGTGTATAGACTGTCTAAAGACCATTTTTATAAGGGTTGTGCGCAAAATGTATACATAAAGTAAGAATATAGCAGTTTGGTTAGCATGCTTAAGCTCGGAATATCGTGCAGTAGCGCTAGCTACGGTTCGCACTTCAGGTTCTTACGCGTTTGCACCTTAAGGCCTTTTCTAAAGGCCTTACGCAATTCTACCTAAACATATTTTCTTTGCTTCGCTATGACGCAGAAAAGTCCCCTATTTCACAATTTTCACGATAAAGGTGCGATGTGTTTTTTTTGTTCGTTGGTTTTTTTTTTCTTGAATGGTGTGCGCCTGCGCTGTTCTGAGTATATCTAAGGTGTGTCTGTGTCGCTAAATAAAGAGTTGTCAGTCAGCGCTGTGTTCGCCCTTCCTCATTCTCGTCCTTCTTCTTACCTTATTTAGCCTTGTGCCGTTGCGCTGAAAAACTATGAACTTAAATCTGCATTACCAACTGTCCCAACAACTAACTTTACTGAAGGACATTTGGATACAAGGCCACTTTAACTTTGATTTGCTTTGACTTATGCTAAGGAGTGTTAAGGCCAGCATGAAAAGAAACACCATACAGTTATGCGCAAGGCTTAGAGAATTGTGGTTTGTGCTGCACCTGCGCACCAACTGTGGAAAGCAAAATGTCTTGTTGCAGTCTACGTAAACCAGCCTAATCCTCGTCAATATTGAGGTTTTTTCCTGTTCTAAACAGAGTTTATTCAGGTTCTTTGGCTCCTAAGATTCTAATATTTGTGTAACGAGCTTTCTTTCTCAGTTTTGCCTGATCATGTGTGTTAGAATGCTTTTATTTCTCACTATTTCGGGCGTGTCGACTGAACTGCTTTGTTTCGGAGCATGTATATTTTTGTTTTTGTTTTATTATTCTTTTGACTCACGAGTTATGCCTGCCTCATTCGTAACTATCTATATCTGCATTGCTGTACTGGCGCGAGGCGGATTGAGAAGCAGCAAAGTTGCCGCTTTCCACTTTTTTCTTCAATTCCACCATAAAACTGTATATTTTGCTAAAAGAATTCAGTCACTGATCGATTTATTCAATGAGTGACATTATGGCCCGTTAGCCACTTCAAACATTCTGTATATCCTAAAGAATGCTGTTGAATGCATCGCCTGGACGTCACTTCAAACGAAGAAAAAAAATTCCTTACCAGACGCGTGTAATCTATAGTTTGCTTTTTCTGACGAATGATTTCGAAAATATATGTATATACATACCTCCTTTGCCCAAAATAACCGAGCAACAGGCTTTTGCTTCGAAACCGTATAACGGGGCCTTTGCTGCAGCCCTATACACCGATAGGCGTGAGAAGATGAGGTCAAGGGTTCACCTTACTTAGTTTCAGAGCTTAGGGCTGCCGTAAGCGCTTCACTACGCGGCTAAGAAACCACGGTTGCTCTACGCATGTATGTATGTATGTATGTTTGGTTTGGTTTGGTTTATGGGGTTTAACGTCCCAGAGCGACTAAGGCTATCAGAGACGCCGTAGTGGAGGGCTCCGGAAATTTCGACCACCTGGGGTTCTTTAACGTGCACTGACATCGCACAGCACACGGGCCTCGAATTTCTCCTCCAAAGAAATTCAGCCGCCGCGGCCGGGATCGAACCCGCGTCTTTCGGGCCAGCAGCCGAGCACCATAGCCACTGAGCCACCGCGGCGGCTGTATGTATGTATGTATGTATGTATGTATGTATGTATGTATGTATGTATGTATGTATGTATGTATGTATGTATGTATGTATGTATGTATGTATGTATGTATGTATGTGTGTGTTTGTGTGTATGTATGTGTGTGTATGTGTGTGTATGTATGTATGTATGTATGTATGTATGTATGTATGTATGTATGTATGTATGTATGTATGTATGTATGTATGTATGTATGTATGTATGTATGTATGTATGTATGTATGTATGTATGTATGTATGTATGTATGTATGTATGTATGTATGCATGCATGCATGCATGCATGCATGTATGTATGTATGTATGTATGTATGTATGTATGTATGTATGTATGTATGTATGTGCTTTATTTTCGAATAAACAGCTTTCAGCGCTCGTCCTGTCTAGCTCTTGTGTCATGTGCGTTGCACTAAGTAGTCCGTGCTTAATCTAGCCGCATGCACGTGCAGTTTGCTCTCAAACCTTGAGCGTGATGAGAACGTCGCTGATGTTGGCGTGGTCGACGCTGAAAGCCGGCATGTCGATGACGCCGAAGTGATAGATGCCCGAGCCCCAGAACTCCTCCAGGAGCTTCGAGTCGGCACTTTTCAGGTCGTTGCGCATCCATGCGTGGTACCTGGCGCAAATTTGTTCACATAAACAAAGGGCACAACTTCACACACTCTGTTGGATTAATTACCTTGATTGTAAGCTAACAATACGATTTCTGTTATTCAGAAGGGGACAGGACAGAAAGACAGTGAGTGTAGCAGGAACCTACACGATGAGCGTACTAATCGAAATGCTTGCTCGCAAATCGGAAACATATGACGACCTTCAAGCAAATAATCGTGTCGATGTCCCTTCCGCATGCTTGCCAAAGGACAGTTGACTTTCCACAGGAAGTCTTAAGTTTGTAGGGATACGGAGGCCGCAGCTGGCAAAAGACGGGGTTAATTGGAGAGACATGGGAGAGGCCCTTGCCCTGCAATCGGCGCAGTCAGGCTGATAATGGTGGTGAAACGGGTCGAAAATATTGAGGTTAGGAGGTATGGATGATGACAGTGTGTGTTCATTTTTTACTTGTAGTCGCTTACTTTATTCTCTACAGCCCCTGTGCTGATAAAATCTGGTTATTGTTATAATTCGATTGATTGATAAAGTGTGCGACCCTTCTTAGAGGGAATTTAGTGCTACATGCTACATAGTGCTACATATGGTCTTGCTATCAGTGGACTACTGGAAGCACTCACTTATATGCAAATGCCACTCCGAACTCGGTCGTCTGGTAGCGTTGGGCGGCGGACAGAAACGCTTTCATGTTGTGTGCGAAGCTGCTCGGTGGCACGGGGATGTTCTTGTACCCCTTGTAGGCCGAGTCGAAGAAGATCAGGTCACACAAGGCATCCGGTGGAAATACGGTGCTCGAGTTGGTCGCGTCTCCGTACGTGCACAACAAGGTACGGGCGTCCAGGCCTCTTTCTGGAAGCAACCAGATCCGTGGTATAGTAACTTTCATAGCACTCAATGGATGCCATTAATGCTCCCTTCAAGAGCACACAATCCCTGCAGACGTGAACTATAGACGTTACTGAAGCCCATCCTACCATCTATCCCACAACGGCCACAGTTAGGTGCATCCCTGGCAATGCCAGGATTGGAGGCAGTGGTGTGGTCCACAAGCTCGTCCGCAAAACTCTCACCAGGGTGCCTGCGATCCCCTGGTTATGCCCTCCGACCTGTGACTAGGCTCTGCGCTACAAGGGCGTCATCAAGGCGCACTACACTCACTTCCGTGACTCCTTTCAGTAACTCCCTAACCTCACCCTCAACTTAGCGGCGCCCAGGCCCATGTTCTTAGTATGGACGCAGCTGCGACCTGCCTGTCCTCCGTCAAGTCCAACAAAGCTCGGTCAGCCCTGGAGGGCCGTATTCGCCAATGGTTTCCCGGACCTGGCTGAACCACCCGCGTAATTAGTTTATATTAATGAAGCTTACTCCCTCTCTCGCTCAAAGTCCAAGCAACCCTCTCCACTCTTCTCCCTTCCCTCCAGGCTGTTGCGGTGGCATCGTTTGCTGCTCACTACATTTCCCTCACTGCGGGTTAAGCCCTGAACTCTTTAAACATGATAATTCAGGATTGGTCGAGAAGGTTGTGACGTCACATGTTGAGCTGTCGAATGAAAATGATTAACACTACAGTTAAGTTGTGGCTACGAGGTCGTAGCATGAGTAAAATGTGATGATGACATATAATGATCTAAAGTAAATAAATTTTGCTTAAAAGAAAATTCGGGTAATTAGTTAGTTAGTTGGGGATTGAACAGATGACCCGTAGGTTGCTATTCAGACCCGTTACCCCTAGGCAATATTAGGCACGTTCGTTCGACTTGGTTAAAGAGAGAATTTGTGTGTCTTGTGCCATATTACATTGTTTAGCATGCCTAATGATTTATGATAATTTATGCGTGTAATTAAAAGGTGCACTAATTGCGAAAGAAAGCAGCAAATAACCATTAACTCTGTCACGTCATACCCTTAAGGCGAGGCTTAAGTGTCCGCCTAATTTTGTCTGCTTGCTCTCACTCTGCCGCTGTCGTTCACCAGGAAATGCACGTTGGTGGACTCTCCTTTCGAGCCGCGAATTCAATGCGAGCCGAGGAAGTAGCGATAGCGCTTGCTGCCGCCCACGCCAATTCGAGAATCATCATCACGGACTCCCGAAAAGCATGTGATCATTACTTGGCAGGGGAGATCTCCCCCTGGTGGGCTCCTGGCCACCAGGGCTTACGAGGTGATGAGGCCGCTGACGCGGCTGCCCGAGGCTTATTCACCGGGCTCCTCATCCCAGCTCTTCTGGCTCGGAGACTAACCTGCCGCTGCTGCGATTCAGGGAAATAATAACGCATTATAGCGACAACCACCGCCTTTTCCCGGCCCCTGCAAAGGGGCTGAGTAAGACGGAGGAGCGAACTTTAAGGCGCCTGCAGGCAGGTACTCTACTCTGTCCTGCAATAATAAAACATTACGATCCTAACACGGATGGGCGATGCCCGCACTGTGGGGAGACCTGTAATATCTTCCACATGGTGTGGGCATATACTCAAAATCCCCACCTCCCCCCTTCCCTACCCCTTCCAGAGAGGCATGGGAGACTGCCCTCCTCAACTGCTCCGCGCTTGAGTCCCAAAGGGCTCTGATGAAACGGGCGAGAGACGAGGCCTCGTCATGCGTTGTCCCGGAATAGGGACAGCGACCATGTAGCGGGGCCACTCTGTGGCTCCCAAACTATTTCATCAATTATAAGTTTTCACCACCACCACAACTCTGAGAGAAGCTGTTGCATCTTAAGTTTTCCCTTTCCACGCGTCGGGCTCACTCCACCCTACTGTCGCCGTCGCATCGCCTGCTCCTTTCGTTTTCATTCCACTTGCGTTCACAAGTCCCGGACATGAGTCACGCCAACACGCGTCCGATTTGTTCGGCTCCCTCGGCAATAACAGCTATCGCTGTATATTTGAGGAAAGTCTGCAGGACTAGCGCGGAACAAACGCGTTTCAATGCGAAAGCGTCCGAAGCCCCGTGAGAATATGCGTCGTTGGTCCCTTTGATCCTCTCGCGCTCTTCACGGTATCTCCTTTCTTCAATTCTGACACCGGTTCACGATTGCGCCATAAAAAAAAATAACAGGGAGATCGTACAGAGGAAGAAGCGATAGTAGTAGTTGGCGAAGTCTCATACGTCAATACGCGCCCGATCCGCCTAGTTTCCAACGGCTGCCACAAAAAACTTTCAGATCACTGCGGTGGCCCGTTATGGAGCTATGCGAAAGCAAAACGTCCACATACTATATCGACGTCCGTGGCTGTTCGGACGCCTATGTACTATATCGACACCCATGGCTATTTTAACGTCTAACCGTATTTTTGAGTTTTTCGCGTTGAATGGACAAACTGCGCCTCATCAACCAAACTTTTTCCCACGGCAACTTTTTATCGCACACTATCTGTCACAATGACACTTTCACACATTTATCGTCAGAGAACGACGTAATCGTCTGGACAAAATTGCGGAAATGTTTTGTTGACACGACAGAGAAATATAATAATCTCGCATCAATAAACGAGGTCAACCATCTGGAAATTCCGTCACAAACACTCACTTTTTTCCGTAGTCTCGACGGCAGTCATGTCTGCTTCTGTGGTAGTCGCCTTCCTGTAAGTTGGTGCCGCCGTAGTAGCCTCTCCTGAGGCCGTGGTCTGCTCGCGATATGTCAGCTCGGTCGCGGACGTAGTACTATCGTCCGACGAGTCTGCGTCAGTGCCGATGGAAGGCGAACACTTTTCAGCGTTGTCAACACGAAAGACCTCCATATGAACTAAACACTGCAGTCCACTGTCTCCAACGACTTTTTCTTGTTTTGGCTCCTCAAGCCTTATCTGTCACTACTGCGCTTAGAACCGCACCAGGATGCTGTTGTAAGTTCTTAACATTTTGCAGAATTTTATTATAGTCTTGACAATTTTATAACACCCTATGCCCAGCTGAAAAATTTACCAGCGTTACAATTCTAGGCAGCTAGACATGCGGTGCAGTCTGTCCATGTGCACATTAGTTTTTCTTCATCTGTTGCACAAGTTCTTAATACTAGGATGACATAAGCAGGTCTCTATTATTTTCGTACATATTTTACATTTTAAGAGCGTGAGCTCTTACTCATCACGTTTCGAGATTTCCTGGGGTCTGCTACCACCCTGAGATTACAGCGCCATCTGTGGCAGCAACTAGAAAACAGTCTATCTCGCATTGAGACTTGTAGCGCCATCTCCAATAGCACTGTAGAAACAACCACCTGCAGCGTGCTTTAATCTCATTCATATCAATTCTAGTAAACCACACAGCTAACGCTCATTACTTCAACGTCTTCCAAACTGTGGCGGCCTTTTTTCCCTAATTGCTTTTTTTCTTTTTCATCCTGCGCCACAAATTTTCTTGACCTACACCTTAGTGCTATGGCGAGGTGGTTGAGCACCGTCACAACGAACACACGAGAGCACCTGCCGAAGAATGAAGAAAAGAAATTTCTCCGTTCATCCACTGTGGTTATCACTGTTTTATTCAGTTACTGTAGAACTCATCATGTGCGCTGTAAGAAAAAATTTGCACAGCGTTGCTTCGGCTCTTCCTTAAAGGTTCTCAGATTGCAGCAGCTTGCAGAGAAAGCTTCAACGAAAGCAGGGGACCCTAAATATATTTCCCTGACTGAGTGAAAGAAACTCCCGTAGTTTCTTCACGAAGCCCTTAAATGGCTGTGAAATAATTCTCAGAGGCTACCTTTAAAACCGCCCTGTCAGTCATAAAAATAATTTCTTTCGCACATCAGGAAATTCCTTGAAGCATGTAATAAATATTATTATTGCGACCGGGAAAAGCCTCCCTGGGTGGGAATAAATTATTTATTCCCTTTTGAAGGAATAAAGTCAATTCTCACCAGGGAATGTCCCGGGGGAAAAGTGATTTTATGCCCATCTGGGTGTATTTTTGCCTTAGAGTCAGAGGACGATCGAACGCTCTTGTCGCACATGCTTCCATCATATGCTGGCAGCACACATAAGCGTTATAAATCAGCAGTACGCGAGTCCATCCAGGTCTAGTTGCGCTTGCTGCTAAACAGTTGTAGTAACCCTGGAAACTCCTGGGAACGAAGAACAAGGAGTATACGTACTTGCACTCACAAGGACCAGAACTAAGGCAATCAGGGCGATGGACGCGATAACGGTCGCTGCAGCAATCAGCTTCGTCCTCGCACCTTCAACACGCCTGGCGGAGACAAGAAGAAACGTAACGTGTTTTCATGAGAACATTTCACCTACAACTATAAGCACCGGGCACGATGCCACATCATGTCGTCAGGGCTTTGTGCTGGAAGCATTCCGCACCCAGTCTATATTCCGTGCGATTAACAATGTACGTGGAAATGTACACGAAGCCCGCATCCGATCATTGCGCCATCTATATCGAAACTATACCGTGGCATCTTCGTTCCGATTTTATAGACGCCCGATCCGGGGTCGCAGTGCCATTCTTATGATTTCATTGGGCTTCTAGTGCATGGCGAGTGTTTACTGCTGAAAGTTAGCGTATGAAAAAAAAACAAAAAACTAATCAACATAAACCTGCGTTTTCCCAGCTTACGGCTGCACTGCTGTTCATCGCCTGTGGCACCAAACGTTGAAAACGTCGGTTAGTGTTGATGATTTTTTCTCTGGATTAGTAGTTTATGAATGTCTGCACCCCAGGCGATGAACAGCAGGGCAGCCGGAACGTGTTCATTACGATCGCGCCACGAATTATGAGAATCAACTCTTGAATTGCATCCAGAGGCTGTAAAGAAAGTGCCACACCCAAGCTTTACCTACGAGGTGTGTGTGTGTGTGTGTGTGTGTGCGCGCGTTGTTTTTATAAATTGTTTCATATTATTCTACGCTTAAAAACAAGATCAGAAGGCAGCTGTAAGAAGGCACTTACTCCTTTGCTTCAATATCTGGAAAATAAATACAATTTTAAAAGCAGTGAGAACAGGTGGTTGTGCTAAAAAAAAATAGGGGGGCGGGGCGGGGTATCACGCTGCTGTAGCCGGATATGCGAGTCTGTGGTTGAGGCAAGTTAGGTACTTTTGCTGATTATATAGGCTCCCTTCACTACATGTACGTCATTCGGTTAAATGTATCATTTTTATCTCTTTTTTTTTTCTGCGGACATAATGCCTCAAATCCTTTTCAATATCAATGCGGCATTTTTTGCAAATTGCTTAGAAATTTAATTGAAGAGAACGGTTATGCGAACTCTCCGTCCCCTTTGGGTGAGAAATTTTCAACAAAGAACAGCATTCACTATTGTTTTTTTTTTCTTCGGAGGAGGCAGTTTGAAAATACGCTTATATGACGCTTACTACTGCTGTGTAAAGCGAGATTCAGCGACAGCTGCTTGTGGGGCCGCTTGAAACGCGTCACAAGGCTAGACGCAGCCACGGCTATAGTAAGTGCATAAGTTTTCAGAGCACCGCAGTACTCCTCTCCCCAAAACAGGAATTGGAAGGTTCGTGGCTACTCCTGCCTGACCTTCGCAGCACTGCAATCGTACACCCGGTGGTCGGCGCATCAGCATTAACAACGTCGTTATATTAAGTGATGAACTAAATTTTTGTACAGTTGGTACATCTAAATAACTGCGATTTTTTATGTCGCAAGAGCATCTGTGACCAAGGAGCACCATTGCGCAAGGTATTTTTATTCTTCTCAAGGTGGGGTCAAATACCCATTTCCCGAGCATTTGATCCTAAAGAAACCGATCACCAGGCCAGGGGCTTAAAGCTTGTACCCATTGTATCACCGGTGGGCACTCGGTGGCACTGGCGACTGAACCCCGCACCTCTCGTATGCGAGGCGGTACCTGAAACCACTAGGCCACCGAAGCGGTCAATTGGCACATCTAACTTGGTAGATATTGTAAGGGACACTTACATAAAAAGGAAAAAAATTATATTCTTAGCTCGTTGAAGCAGAACCTTGAGGACGTGGAGATCTTGGATGCTCTGCACTCTATGGAAATTTCCTGCATGCGTTGGCGTCTGCTGGCTTGGCAACTTTAGGCCGCGGCGGCCCAAGCGACGGCGTATGGAAAAGGGACGCGCTATTGTGAAACATTGCCCAGTGACTTTAGCCGCGGCGAAATAGGATCACGCCACGCGCCGAAAAACGCAACACTAGTTCGCGCCACTGAACAGAGAGGGCGCCATGGATCCGTGACGTGGCAAGCGAAGACGTCACAGATCAGTGAAGTGGTGAATGGCGCAGCGCACACAGCGCCACTAGCCTTTCCTCCTTGTTTCTCCGTCGTGTTACGATGTTGACGCTGCATAACCAGGAAATGCGCCTTTAACAGCTGTCGCTGTGGATTGCATTCCGCCTATCGGAACCGTCTTGCGTATGAATCTCTCCGTTCACTAACCCCGTGGAGAGTACAGGCTAAGATTTATGAAAAACTCACGTGTCGTCTGAGAGAGGCTACTTGTCATGCTGGTTGCCGCTACTGTTGACGCTAGGGTCGTTCGCTCGCCCATGTAGGCTGGTTTTACCACATTCCTGCACATTCAGTGAAGGCGAAACTGAGGAGCCCGGGAACCATAGCTTATGTAAAGGAGACATTAAAAGGGAAAGAACAAAAAGTTAAAATCAGTCCAATTCGTGGGCTTGCTTGAGATGATGAGAATGCGGTAGGTTTGCCGCGCTCAGGAGAGGAGATGATTTACAATTGCAGAAAGATTCAGGTTCTTTGCACACACATAAGTACGCTTTTGTCATAAGTACGCTTTTCATGCTGTGCAGTTCTGATATTTCACCCGCAAAAAACTTTGCATTCACGGTTGTTGTGGTAAAAAAAAATCTCTAAACTTTAGTTTGCAATTATTAGTTGTTTTCATTATTGCTTCATGGATAACCACTGAGAAGAGGAATATGAGAGGGTGATGTTCGTGATACGAAATTGTCGTTGCCCTGAAAAACTGTTCAATGGGCAGGGGTTTAAATACAGCTAAAAAGAAAAACAAACCATGTGTATGGCAGCATGACACCAGTAATACTGGATCTAGTGAAGGCAGTCAAGGTGTTTATACATTTTAAATACGATATGATCGCATACTTCGTTACAGACGTTAACACATTGTAAATATCGTCTGTGAATTGATTAATATTGGAGTCCAAGAGCAAAAAGCTGGCAAGCGTTAAGTATAGGCTGAGGTGAAACGAAAGACTAATTCTTAGTTAGCAGGTGTGTGCCGCTATTGAGCTTTTTTAGGATTTAGTTTTATTGTAGAAAATAAAGAAAATACACCAATATTTTAAAAAGTTTCTTACTCGCTTGGTGCAGCACCTGCAAGAAGAAATAATAAAAACCAATGAGCACCGT
Source organism: Amblyomma mixtum (assembly GCF_055824585.1). NCBI lineage: Eukaryota > Metazoa > Arthropoda > Arachnida > Ixodida > Ixodidae > Amblyomma > Amblyomma mixtum. The sequence continues at coordinate 136,492,063 of NC_143015.1, forward strand.
CGGGTGCATTTGAAACACAGATGGAGGGACGCGGAACCGTTTTGTCAGCTACTGTTTGTTGACAAAGATGGAAAAGTCTTTATGTATGAACAGGAGATTTCTAAAAAAAAAAACATCCCCCTTTTCCTAGCGCCTTGTCTCAGCAGACGCACCCCGGATCCGTGCGCGCGACTGTGATGCAATGATAGCTGCAACTTTTAAAAATTAAATCAATTCAGTGCCTCGATCAAAATCCAGATTTAGATGAGCTGGTTCATGCTATAGACCTTTTGAAAACAGCACAAAGACGGGACAGAGAAGGAACCCGTAAATCAAAACAGGTACTGACCAGCAACTGATCACAATTCGACTTTGCACAGTTGAAACATATGTTCACTTCCCTCAGAGAAGGAGTTATAGAGAGTTGACTGCAAATTAATTTTATTCTCACACATTCTTGTGCAAATCTGACTGGTGTATGGTTCAGCGATGCAGCGAAATTTGAGAATCACGACGCGGTGCTGAAAGCAACCTAGGGTAGGGATTCCAAGAAATTACTTCCTCTATTCCTAAAATAGCGCCCCCCCCCCTCCCCCCGTTTAAATGGACTGATGAAGCGAGGAAATGTGCACGGAAGCCACATCATCGGCTAAAACGACATCTTGGTAGTTGTGATCACTGGCAAAGTCATTTATATTCCGGTATGAGAGTTTCAGTTCGATTTTCATTTTCAGTTTTCCATGCGTGCTCTCCACCCTCGTCATTTTACACCACTATTTATTCAGCCCTGTCTACGTATACACAGTCCCTATCCTTCCACATAAAGCGCTTTCTTTGCTCAGTATTCCCCTTGTTCACTTCTATTTTGTTGCCACTGTACACATCAGATTTGACTGATGACGACACAGTTAGCCAGGCGCGTATGAGTTTCATGCTATCACCTGCTTGTGTTATCCCCAATGAGACGCTTGCTGCTCAAACCGCTTATTCAGCGGCCTATGCCAGGAAGTGCCACTAAATAGAGAAAAACTTACGCATCGCCGAAGGGGGACTAACCACAGGCTTCTGCGCTGTCGGCTTGGCGATCGCTTGCTCGGCCATGATGACTTGGTGTACTGCACCTCTGCACGAGTGATGACGGCGAAATATGGAGTCAGAAACTGGATGGCTCTGAACGTGGCGATAGAAGATAGTATGGAAAACAATAACTGTTGAAAATCAACTAAGTGCGTAAGAAGCTTCCGGACTTTCCGGCTGCCAATGAGTCAAAGCTTTCAAAGCAACATCATAATCATACAAGCGTCATCACCAGCGGTACCTATACTATGCCTACGCCTGCCCGCCCCTCTGCCCCCCCCCGCCCCCCCCCCCCCCCTCAACCTTGCAAAAAAAGGAAGGAAGAAAACAACCACAACAAACACCGTGTTTGTCCAGGCGGATGTCATAAGCACGTAGTGCTTAATCCCCGCAGGGCCTACTTATTTTATTTATTTTATTCATTAATACATACTGCAGCCTCTAGCGAGGCTATTGCAGGAGTGGGCTAGAATACAAAGAAACAGCAGTACAAAGAACAATACAAAGAAGTAAAGAAAGCAATGATACGACATTACGAACAGGCTTGTAAGAATCCTAATGATAATGGACGGATGTTGCCTGCTATGGAATTCCAAACTTCAGTGGTATGAGGGAAAAGCTTTACTTAAAGAAGTTAGTTCGGGCATAGAAGGGCGAAACTTTTAGGACATGATATCTCCTTGTAGATGAAGGTTTTGAAAACGTCATTGCTTATTCCACAGAGCATCATCATTCCTCAGTGGGTAGATGTGGGAGCTTGATGATTACTGCAGTACGCCGAAATTGCCTTCACCGTCGTTTATTCCACATATAACTCCCTACACAGTCACCACTGTATAACAAAGGTATCGCGCAAGTTAGCTGAAAGTCAGTAGGAACGCGTCAGCTAGTCTCCAGAGCTTTGCAGGATATCCAGATCTTCACGGTAACAGCTCACTGCTATGCGGCCATTCTTCGGCTGCGTCTGTGGTTAAAGCCACAAGCGGGATGCAATCAGCGCCACAGGTTTTTGCGGCGTTGGGCTGTCTCTAGGGTGTGGGAATCCAAAGGCCTTTCCTTGAAGGGGTGGGTTTTTCGCGTAGGTACTTACGGAGCTGGAAGCTGCACCTCTAGTCTTGATCGCCTTGATCGCACTGACTTCCTCTTCCTCGACAGGTATGGCACACTCCCTCCGCGCACGGGAAGGGGTGTCAGCGGTGACTGCTAAGACGGCGTGTTTATATTTCTCGCAGTGAAGACGTGATAATCAAGCATTACAGAAGGATCGGTATAAAGGCTATTGAAAATGTTTTAACAGAAAATGGTAAACATGAGTTAGCAAAAAGAGAAAGAAGAAACCGAAAGTGCGGCATCACATGTTTAGAATAGAGAAAAAATATAGGCAATGAAAAGTGAAGATGGCAGTGATCGACAAACCAAGACAAAAACAAAAGCAAACAAAACAAAACAAGCACTTTCGCCTGTTCAAAATTTATCTGCAACCCAAGCTTCCTAAAGATGGCAAGTTTTTCCCCGTTCCCTCTTTCAGTCACCGATCTCACATTGTTTGATTAGTTGATTTCAATCAAAAAATCTGAATTCATCCTATATTTTACTTATCTTTATTATTGTAATAACTATTATTATTCTTGTTGCTTTCATTACTAAGTTTATAAATTTTTAATTTAATTTTTTTTAACGTTTTGAGCACATTTCAGTCGCCGCCTGTGTCTTGGCCAATCCCCGCAGTGGCTACGCTCCATTACTCAGCTGTATTCAGGTGAATAGGGTAGATATAACTTACGACATATTACACCAAGACCTACTGAACTACAGACCTGCACAAATGGCCCTTCTCCAGCGCGCATGTTCTAGTTTATGCCTTTTGCCGCTAGGGTAGAAACATTACGGGCGGCGTGGCGCTAATATATACCTGTTGAGAAAATGGCCCCCTCTATCATTTTATTTCAAACAAGGCAGTTTTGTCGTTTGTCCACGTAATCATTATCATCCATTTATCTATGTTAGGCACGGTGGTGCTGACGAAAAGAAATCGGATAAAAAGGAAGACGTTTTTTATACTTTTCCAGAGTGAAAAAGTCGTTATTATGGATATTTTTATTGCTGATGTTGAGATAGCAGACGAAGACGAAACAAATGTATTAAATATCTTGCTCAAAATGGCAAAGGATGATGATGATAGCAGACGAACAGGTCAACCGAGCGCCCTCAACGGCCAGTAAGCTAACGAAAGTTGGCGCACGCTGCTCCATAGGACCCCGCCATATGTGCAGGTCTGTAGTTCAGTAGGTCTTGTATTACACAAAAAATGACCGCGTCAAAGGCACGGCCAATTACTGTGAATTCCGTTCAATTTCTATGCCTTGCGTACGCTTGCCCTTTCCACACTATTCACCTTTGACCTTATGGTGCCCTTCAGGTATCCACTCAAGAGGAGACACTTACCGCACACATCTTTCCTTTCCTCAGAATAGTGCCACTACAGCCTCCGCCTGCATTTTCTATAACTTCGGGTAGCAAATAGTCTCATCTTGTGCAGCCATCTACAATCAGGGCGATAACTGGTAAATGAGGATTACGGGAGTTGGCAGCGTGGTGCCGTCGACATCAGCAACTGAAAACTGCGACCCAGCAAAGAAATCACGTGGCCACATCCTGCCGGATGATCACAGGCTGTACTAAGCCACACAGGCACGAGACAACGACTGGGCTAATTGTGTACAGCCGGCATCAAATGTTTGCGGGATACATTTGTGTGCAATGAAAACTACTTCGGTGCCTTCAGTCAAATCAATCGCCTGAAATGCCCGTAAGCACGGAAGGATGTGCACGCCGCATCGGCTGGTTTAAATATGGCAGGCAGTTGAGCCGCGAGGCAGCGCTGCAGTAAATTTGCACACGAGTACGCGCGTCCCGTAAAACTTTGGTGCCGACTGTGCTCCTCTCGTGACATTGTGTGGCGAAAGTGTTGCACATTTTTATGCTCCTCCTTCGCGCAGGTGCGGCGATGAAGAAAAGTTTATTACGATAGATGGTGTTATGTGAGACCCTTCAGGCTTGGTGTCGTACACTATTAACAGACAGGAGTAACAAAGGATTAAGCCCTCTTTTAGTTAACTCTTTTATTAAAAGGAGTGCGCTGTATGGCCCTTTACTCCATTTTTACTGCCATATATGCGGATTCATGTTTAGAGCGTAACTTTTAGTCTTGATGTAGTTAAAGTTATTGTGTAGTTTTATATGGTTGACCAAGATTGATTCGTCTGCTAAAGTTGGAGCAGGAGTTGACCACACACTGTTCCAGAGGCAAAGAGATGTTTTCTCTTACTTTTTTTGGCTAATAAGTTTAATCGTACTGGGCAATATTATAATATATCTGTCAAGAAGGGCAGCTAATTTATAGCACGAAAACTTTATAATTAGGTTTGATTTGGTTTATGGCGTTTAACGTCCCAAAGCGACTAAGGCTATGAGAGACGCCGTAGTGGAGGGCTCCGGTGGTCGAAATTTCCGGAGCCCTCCACTACGGCGTCTCTCATAGCCTTAGTCGCTTTGGGACGTTAAACCCCATAAACCAAACCAAACCTAATTATAAAATTTTCGTGGTATAGTTTGGCTCCGTGTGGAACGATATGTTGTGTGATGCGTGAAATGGGTATGTGAAGCAGTGGTGCTTCTTGCATGAAATGACACTCGTGCAGCAAGGGTTCATTTTTTCCACACATTCTTTATCACTGCGCTCCAACTCCACGGAGGAGAAAAAATTTTAATATACTCCTATAGTTTGGTACACATCGTGTTCCGCGGGTCCTGCGTTCACACACCTATGGAGGAAGAATGAACGGCAAAGATTGGAGGTAAAAACGCAGGCTTCGGGGCGTCTTGCTTTTTCTTTCTTTTTTTTCCTCTCTTCTTTCTTCATCGCCTTCGGCGAGGTTCTGCACTACGAACTAGTCACTTTTGAATCACCCCGCAAGTCACCGGCACTGCAAAGAGGAAGTCTCCAGACGGAAGTGAGGTGAGGGCGGCACCGAAAAAAAAGGTGAAAGGTTTCTTCTTTCTTGAAATGGTTAGTTTTTACACTTATTTTAACTGATGAACCGTTACCACATGGTCGTGCCAAGCAAGTGTTAAGCCAATACATCAGCTCACGAATTAATGTTACGTAGTTCATGGTGGAACAACTGTGCTTTGAATGTAAGTTTAGGGAAGCGTAGCTGAAAACATCGCCTGGAATTTGTAACTCAGTGGAACCTGTTGATAAAAGTGTTGGAGGGAACGAACCTTTCTCTTTTTGTAAGCTATTTATAATGCATGGATGAATTAAGCTCAAATCGTACAACTATGGCTCGCGACTTGCAAGCGTGCAAACATTGCGCAGTTTATCTACTAAATGACGTACGCCTTATGTAGGTAACTTGGTTATGAAAACTTAGTTTTCATACTACTTCTTTTTTGCTAGTTGTGTCTCACGTGGTTCGTGTATAAGTTTCTCAAACTGGACGAAAAATGTTATCTCGGCAGAAGATCCGTCTCCCGACCAGTTTAAGTGAGATGCTAAACCATGGCGTGTAACTGGCTCCCTCCACTTATAACACTCACTTAGTTTATTTCGATAAGCCGCCTATAAGAATTCGAGCAAATTTAATTTGACTTGACACCGAATGTCTTGTCAAATTCCAGGAAGGGCAGGCAAACAAGTACGCGGCACAAATAAGAAAACCAAGCCTAAGGTGCATGCTCAGATGTTGAGAGTACATCAAGAGGAAAAGAAATAAAAAATAAACAGGAATAAACAGCCGGTGTTTTGCAACAACGTCAAGGTAACCTTGCGGTCTAAATGCTTCTGGAGGGTGATGTAGCCTTTGCACCGAGTTCACACCGAGTGCATTCCTCAGCCCCAATCGAAGCCAAACCATTTCTTTCTGGCGTGCCCGCTTCGAACGGAGCACTCCTCCGCCATTCATCATATCACATCACTTGCCCGGCCTCCGAACCCACGAAGCAAGCAAGAGTTGAACATCTTCCTCTATGTCACTGAACACACTCCGTTTAGTAAAACAAAAATAGACATCAGCGAACACTTTATACATGCGTATCTTGTAACTCCTCACACTATACCTCCTTTGTGTGTGTTTTCTGTAGCTTACTGCGCCGGTGGTAGGGCTCGGAAAGAAGACCCGGATGATGAACTAGACATCACTTGTTTCTAGTTTGGCTGTTGTAAGCCTTGGTGTATTTGTGTGTGCGTGTGTGTACGTGTGTGTGTAAATATGTTCAGAAAAAACACGTTGTTTTCAAATAAACTTTTTCAACGCTAGAATCCTAAAATACCTAGAAAATATCACATGGTCTCTCTTACTGTTTACTCTTCGGTTGTTTTTTTTTTATCGCCAGCCTATAAAGGGTGCCTCAACGTTCGTCACTAGTGGAATTTATCTACTTTTGAGACGTCTTTCGCGCCCTTTTTTTTCTCTTACGTTACGTAACGGCGTAACAGGTGCCACTCAAAATGTGTACAGTTACTAGAATGGATCTCTAGAGCATTGCTTGAAGATCGGCACGTACAGTAACGTCTTTCTAAAAAAAAAAGCATCGATACCCTTCCCAACCCCCCTTTCTGAGTACTGGGTTTGCTGAAACTCGTGCTAAATACGATTTATGACTTTCCCTGTCAGTTATGTCTGTTGACCCGCGTAGACCCGCTTTTATGGACAGAACTCGGCTTTTCGAGTGAAATGCAGTACTTTATAGCACATGGACATTGTCAGAAGTAAAGAGCACACTGCAGTTGATGGTGAATCTGGTGATGCGTTGTGTGTTTGGTGTTCTGCATAAACTATTGGAGCTATCGAGGCATTGATATTCAAAAAGGACACAGTTCTTTCTACCCCTTGTGACGTCGCAGTGCCCAGGACTGCCATGGAAGCTTCTAAACACATTAACGTTCGAGTTGAAGTTGTTGCCAGCTACTGGTGAGATTGGACTTGTGATTATGTTGCCGGAAATTTCTGCACCATAGCGACACTTCAGTGTCCGGTCCGACTGCGAGACCGTGCAGTGTATTCTTTACTTCTTCCAGAGACTGTACGCCGTGTTGGTGGACGCTAGATGAAGCAGGAAAAGAACCCCATGGCCTCGCTATGTCCCAGCGGCCGTGTCTCTGCTAACTACCCATGCAGCCTTGCGGGTTTCCCTGAAGAAGCTGATTGCTCAACCTGCCTCGTGAAAAAACGAAACTATGCATTGTGAGAGTCTTAACAGTGTGCCCTGGCTACACAGAAACAACCGCAACATTCAAAGCGCCCGCGTACTTCTCTGTCGCAGCTAAAACAGTTCGCTAGGTACAGCTGACACACTGCGCGAAATACCTACGCCTGGCCAACAAATATATTGTACTTTACATATTATGGCGAGAAGTCTACGAGGCGGCAGAAGACGTTACTTGAGTCTGAGCTGACGCGCGACGGCGTGACATTGCCCTGCGACAACGTTTGGCCGCGAACCACAGTCCACGCTAACGCGAGTGGCAGGATGGAAGTTGCGTGACGTGACGTCACCACGTGCACTCCTAGTCAAAAGTTCAAGTACAGACACTGTGCTTTCTTTGCTGCTGTGGTGTTGATAACTCATCTCCGTCATGGTTTTGTAATTCAGCACATGAATATATAAAAACTATGAAGTTATTTCCTTTGTCATAGAGCTACAAGCTCTGCAATGTAGCACCTGAGAGTTCTACCTCTTCGCCTGAGTGCTTATATGATTCTGATGTTTTCAGTTTAGTTTAACTTAGTACGCTGATTAATTTTGTGCTAACGTAATTTAAGTAAAGGGGTCTTCAATGCAATGTCCCTCAAGTGTGTGCTTTCGGTTTTTCATTCTGTATAACGAAAAATGTAGGCAGAAATGTATATAATTATGAAGTAGAGAAAACCACCGAAATAGTTTTCTAGACACGCCCAGAACTTGCTCGAGTTCTTATCATCATTAAAGAACTGAGAGTAGTGAGTAAACTTTTGAATAAATACAGAAAGAAGCACAGCAGCTGTCTCATAGACTTTCGACTAAGAGTGCACCTTACTGTTTGTTTGGATGACGCTGCCACTGAATTCTGGCAGGAAGACTCCAAATCTCTTTAAGGAACTTTGCGATGTTTCATTTTCATGCAGTTACAACAGCAAGCGAAAGTGTTTTTTTTTTAAATATTACTTGACGCCATTATGAGGGTCGACGTCAAAGACCGCGCTCGGACATTCCTCACCGGCTGTGATCACACAGGTCGGTCAGGTCAATTTGGATCAACGTGGTAGCTTTTGCGCAGCTTTCGTTGCAGCCGAGATTCGAATGCAGCGCAGTGGATAGCTGTGCAAACCGGCAGCACAGCTTCAATGGAGTCTGCACTCTACCAAGCGAAAGTCTCGTACACCCGTAAATCGCTCGGCGAAAGCGAAAGAACGAAGCAGTGCGTCGACTACAACTTTGAGTAATCTTCAGGTCTCAGAGCGTCCTTTCATTCTTCCGTAGTTATGCTGCTCGAAGTATCAGATCCAAGCGCTTTCGTGACATTTTCGTCTGCTATTTGCCCCAAATCATGCGACAGACGTCGGCTGTTGCCTTTTCGAAACGCTTTCCCTCGACGTTCGTCTATTTCATACAGCAAGCGCGCCCTCATTCCTGTTCTGTACACTTACAACTGGCTTGCAGACATTTGCCAGGTACAGTCTTGGTCAAAAGTCTTAAGGCCACAGCGTTCAGCTGCTGCGAAATGAATGTTCTTACAATGCTCCGTGTAGCGAATCATTCAATACACACGTCAAACAGGAAGCTTTTCTGCCACAAGAAGATACCTCCTGCTAGCATTTCGAGGTCACTCGATCTGTATTAGTGCCGTTATGGCTCTGTTTTGCGGCTGAAGCGAAAAGTCTTTGGCCTTAAGACCTTTGACCAAAACTGTACATTGCCCCGTTGGGGAAATATACCACCGTTTACAGTTCTTTTTCCTTTTTGTTTCTCGTGGACTTCCTACGAAGTCATCTTAGGACATTGGCAAGAGTTGCTTCTTTAGCTGTAGGATAGCTTCGCGCTTAGTAGTTTGTAACGCCACCGTATCCCCTTTAACCCCGTCGTCACCAACCGAACGGAATCATCTCTCATCTTAATCATCTCACATAGTTTAAGTTTGCGCGTGCGCTCTGTTTTTGCTCGCTTTTTCTTTTACGCCTCGTTAAACGAATCGAAGCGCGTCGAATCACGCGACAAGCGGAAGCAGAGCCACATTGAAGCACCCTATAAGCAATGAACAGGAATGGAAAAAACAAGGACACTATAACATCTGTCACGGGTGAAGAGCGCGCGTGGAAGGAGGCGCGTCTCCGCACCACGCCCCCCACAGTCATCGTCATCACCCACGTCATCGTACACACCGTCAACAAGCGCCAGAGTTGTCGACGTCGATCTGCGATCTCAATGACGTCACTGGCCGAAGAAGCACATTACGGCACACAGCGGTGGCAGCGAAGAACAGGGGGGAGCAGTCTTGATGATTGCTCGCGGACGAGGACGTTTCGGCTCCGGCGGCACTATGCGCAAGACAGTTCGGCGGCGGCAATTTCTTTTTTTTTCCTTTCGTTTTACTTGTTTGTTTCGCAGGCCTCTGTCGTTTCAGGCTGTGTCGTCGATGCCTCTTGGATGTCGCTCTTGCGCAGAGTCGAAGGATCCCAGTTGTCTAACTGCAGGCCGAGCTGTGGTAGCAGCGCTTCTGGATCGCTGGCTCTGTGGCTCCAGCGAGGTACCTTCAGGGTGCTCGAGTCTGCGTCCTCGTCCATTGGTTCTTGAGAGCCCCACGAGAACCTGCGGAGAAACAAAATGAGGCCATATGTTGTAAATAGAGAGGGATCGCATGATGGGGAGCTTAACAGGACAGAAGTGACTTTTGTTATAGTCTCCGAATGCATTGAACTCAGGGTCCGTAAAATACTTCCTGTGCTGGGATCTGCCTCGTGAGGGCGCAGAACTTATAACATGCTCCTTTAATCGGCGAATGAGTGTCCTCGAATCTGCCGCTGAGCTCCTTGTGTTTCTTACTAATAAGACTCAGTGTTTTTAAGCCATTCGAGCATGATGTAACGTAAAATTAAACTTAACAGCAGGTTGCTCATTACTTTTACCTTTATGTGAACTTTTTTTCTTAGTTTTAATTTTAAATGAAGAGCAAGCCGTGCCGTACACCACTCTTACGGCAAATGTTAGAGGTGCTTGAACCCACAGCAAGAACGAATAAATGCGGCTAGGCTTAGCTGGCATCCTCGAATAATCTACTATTAGAACTAGAGGCAAGACAATGAGAAGAGGTCTTTGTAATCCAAGAATGAATTACAAAGTATATTAAAATACTTTACGCACACTTTAACCTCCCCTCCACCTTTGTTTTTACAGCCTTCCCATCCTATTATGTAGGTTTAGTTGAGAAACTTGGCCTATGCTCTGGTGTAGCATCTTACTTTTACGGGTGTGCAGTTTTATGTTAACAGTGACCGATATAGTGTCTTTGCGAGGCACAAACATTATCGTATTACATGTTGGTGTTCGGTGGCGTACTGACCTGCTCCTGCCGTTTTAGAGACGGAAGCCACCCTAAGTAACGGTAGTTGTAATAGTCGAAAAAAACAACAACCTTAGACCAAAAAACAAACAGCCATTGCAGTCCCACGTCGAAAGGACTTGCAGCCCATTATAAGTTCTGCTCCTTTCCTGAGCTAATTTATGTAGTTCACCAAACAAGGCTTCTGGGAACGTCTTGAATAGCAACAAGTCGCGCCCGTCACAACGCACGCATGCGCTTTTGGGACTTGACCGTAGAGCGGCATTAGTAAGAGGAAGTGGACCTGGAAAGTGAAGGTAATTCGCTAAGTGGGTGAAGGGTGTTCTGCTACAGGAATGGAATAGATAGGAAGGATGCCAGATGGAGTGCTGAGATTAGGGAGTTTGCGGGGAAGACGTGCGACAGGGGTATTCTGAGGTCTCTGGGACCAGCCTTTGTACTGGAGAGAGCATAAATTAGCCGGTGATGATTATACTGATGATGATAGTGCCCCGTTACAAAAAATTGCAAGGGACACTTTGGCAACTAAAGTGTTGAGAGGGAAAGGCGAGGGCACATGCCGTGACGACCTCCGGTGGATGTGCCGTCACAGCGTTTTCCGTGGCTATATCGCTACCCAAATTATACATCTTTCGGAGATCTTAAGTGTTAAGTACGCTTAATTACACATTTTTTATCTAATTTGACACAAATCCAACGTTTTTCCGACCATTTTGTGGCAATTTTCACTATGCCGTGACGACTTCCGGTGGATGTGACGTCACACCGTTCCCGTAGCCATACCGACGTACGCGCTATTTCGACGCAATTTCGACATTTTTGCTATAATTAATTAACTAATTAATCTACAGTCATCAAACTTGGCTTCTAGGTTCATTTTTTTCCTCCGCTATCTGAAGCAATCATTGGTTTTCTTCTATTTCTTTTTAGTTCCCGAGTTAAACGCGTGTGACCCGCTTTGTTAACGGACGGACGACAGTATGAGCCATTAAAGGCTTTCGCCTTAAAAAACAAGATCTCCCGACGCCTTCATACGCATGGCCGCCATCGCCAGCGAAGAGCAGCCACGCGTACCCGGCAGCCGCAGGAGTTACGTGCACCGGTCTTCTCCGGGCTCCCTTTCACCTGGCCACGACGTGTCCGTGCGGCGAGCACGAGGGCGCCTCCAGCTTGTGCAGGTCGCTCGTCGAGTGCGAATGGCGGCCGCTGAAGCCGCCCGCCACGCCGACGCCGGCCCCGGCCACGTCATCGCGTCGCTCGGAGGCGTTCCGCAGGTCCACCGTGCTCCCGGACAGCGGCCGACCCGACGGGGCCCGAGCCGTCGCCGAGGGCGAGGTCGCCGACGTTGTGATGCCGGAGACCATCATGGCGCCGCCCCCTCCGCCCGCGGCCGCACTCGTCGAGGCGCCCACGTTGACCAGAGAGTTGCCGGTGGCGCCGCCACCGCCGAAGTTGGCGGGCAGTGCGCCAACCAGCGGACCGCAGACGGACGACTTCTTCTTGGTGCTCGAGCCGAAGTGGAAGAATCTGCGCCGCAGCCACAGCGCCGCATGAGACCTCGTGAATTTCAATCCACTCTGGGGACGAAAGTCAAGGTGGTGGTGTGACACTTTTATTGCGAAAGCAATACTACTTTCACTTTCAGCTCCTCGCGTGGCGAAGCCGCGGTAGCTACCATTGACCTTTAGCTTGACCTCTGCTATGACGTCACACTATCTGCCGCAAAAACCAGGGGCCCAACTTGTGCCGTCACGAGGCGAGGCCGCGCTTGGTAGCTGCTGTGGATTGCATTGCATTGCATTGCATTGGATTAAATTGCATTGAATTGGATTGGATTGCAGTGCATTAGATTGGATTGGATTGTATAACCGATGCATCACCACAAGTCTAGCCACAAGCACCACCGCCAGCTACACTACCAGCTGAACCATGGCGTAGCTAGGGATATTGCTTTCGCAATTACCGGGCTTAACCAAGCTAAGCCACAGCCATTTTTTATTAACAGCCTTTCTGCTAGGCGTTCAATAGGTCCTGGGCCAAGGCGACGAGGGCGCGTTGCAGGTTCAGGTCCCGGGAGGCAAGCCAGATGGGCCACGATGGGGGTGACGGGAAAGGATAGGCGGGGGACTGGAAGGCTGCGTGGCACTGTGTAAGGCAGTGTTCTTCTATGTCTGCATATGTGCGTGGACAGTTTGGGCACTGAGGTGTGGAAGTGTGAAAATCAAGGAGAATATGTAACGTCAGAACACTCAGCCTGAGCAAGCCAGCCTCTTTGAACGAGTTCGCCTTGTAATTTCCTTCTGCTGCATCGCCAAGCTATGTTTTGCATACGGTGACGGGATTCTAGCCACGTGTTCTCAGAATACAATTCTCCGGCAAGTCAGCGGTCAGTAAGCTTTTCGACGTGATGCAAGCCACCCACTGACCCCACGTTGTCAAGTAATCGCGAAACCATTTCTGAAATTTTGTACTACCAGACTGCAGGACTTCCGCGTGACACTATCCAGGCTTCTAATTTTTCGTACACTAAAATATCCCGCTGCCGTGTGAAAAGCATAACTCCTGTTAAGCTTTTTAATACCGATCCTAACACGTCATGCCGTGCAGTTCAGTTCTCTATAAGTAGTGGTATACGTATGAACCATAACAATCGCTGATTGCTAGAGCAATAGTGTCTTTGCCAGAGCGGCCTCTATGACCTTGAGCGGAACGATAAGCTACCCCAACTTATCTGCTCAATAAATAGGCGGCACCACTCAGTCTTTTGAGATACGCTGATTCCCTTTCGACTTCATATAACTCTTTTTCCTTCTCTCCTTGCTACGCTTTTTTTCTTTTTCTTTCACCGTCGCTGACTCAAGCCCAGTGATGGTGGGGTCGTGGCCTTGGTACAGTCAATCGCGAAGTCGAAAAAAAATTGAAAATAATCGGAAGGGAAACACGTATCCCCTTTACCAAAAGTAACTGAGCAAACAGGTTTTTTCTTCTCAACCCCATAACGGAGCTTTTACGGCAACCATAAAGACAGAAAGGTGCCAAAACGTGAGACAAGGGTTCAGAAGAATGGCCCGAGGGGCGAGTTGGTGGATGATGAAATGAACGGCGGCGCAACAAGGACACTAACAAGACAGGGGACACCACATGCGCACGTGGTGGTGGACACCCCATGCGCACGTGGTGTCCCCTCTCTTGTTAGTGTCCTTGTTGCGCCGCCGTTCATTTCAACAAGGGTTCACCTTACCTTACACACATTCAGGGCAGCAGCATGACACTGCCACCACCCCACAATACCTTGTCGCCCTCATCCAGCGCCACATGGCGACAATTACAGACAGGCTGTTTTATTTCCCCCCACCGTCTCTCATGCTTTCACCCCACCTTTCCTCCTGATTGTACCACCTGTTGCGTGCCCAGATCCACACTTTTCCACTACCTTTGGGAATGTCCTTCCCCAAAGGCAGTACCCCACATCCCCAATCCCACTCATTCTTCCTGGGAGGCTGCTTTACGGACCGCTCAGCCCGCCGGCCAGAAATGGCTGGTGGATCGGGCTTTACGTGAAGAGCAAGCCCGTGGACTCCTGGACCTGTAGGGGACCACCCTGGAAGATTTTTTTTTGGTGTAATAAAGTTGTTTCCATCCATCCATTCAGAGCTTAAGGGCTGCCATAAGTGCTTCGCTGCGCGGCTGTAAACTGCCCGCGGATACTTTTGGCTAAAGACTATCGCAGCAGTGGCCGACCACCGCTTCCCTCGGTTACTTTTGGCAAAAACGGAGCACTATCGCAGCAATGGCTGTGCTGTCGCGTACCTCTTTCGCTGGCCCTGCGACTGCTGCATGGCCTGCGCCTTGGCCATCAGGCGCCGGAAGTGCTCGGAGCGGGTGAAGCGCGTGTACGTGTCCTTCTTCATGAGTGCGAACACGTGGTGCTGGGCGGCGTCCAGGCTGAACCGCGTGGGACGCTCGTTCGCTTCCTGCTGTGTGCGCTCCAGCGTCTCGCTGTCCAGGTTCACCTCACACGGGGCGCCCCTGCACAGGAACTCCCTGCGCGGACGGAGCATTCAGATGACGTCACCAGGCTCACACAAGTCTGCCCTTATAAAAATGGTCTATAGACAGTCTATAGACTTCTTATTGACTCTATTGACATCTTATTGATATCGTTTGTTGTCTATTCATCGTCTATAGACGAAAGTATACTAAAAGTGTATGGTCATAAATCTATAGGTTGTCTATAGACTGTCTATGGCATTTGTATTGCCTGCAGACTGTTCTCAAGAATTTGTCTATAGACAGTCTATAGATTTGTACACAGAAGTCTATAGACACTGTATAGAGTGTCTAAAACTTTCTTTTCTAAGGCTGGCGTCATTGCCTTTATCAAGCGTAGGAGAATTTCTCCAAACATCAGCACTCTTTCAAGGGTGTTTTGGAAAATCTTCAGTGAGCTCGTCGCTGTGAACATTGTACTTACATTTCTGAGGACGGATAGAACTGCAAACGCTGGCTCAGTATTAAATGTTTATGGAAACCCTTACGTTTTCCTTAGCGCCAATCTCTCTTAAGTTGGAGTACTCCAGGATCCCACAACTTCACCAGATTGGCTTACGGAGAAACTGTAACCAGGCGCGATCCTTGAAACAATAATCCCCCCAATAATGCCTCTGGCCCTGAGGGCACACGAAATAAATAAATAAACACCATCGCATAGAGTCAGTTCAGATAAGCATGCAGTGTCTACTTCTCGCGCCTTTACAGCCTTGCTCCTCATGTGCCTTCTTAGCCTCACTACCTATACTCGCTTCGCTACTAACTGTGGATACGCTATAGGCTGTTGCTTATATGTGAACAGGAATGCATGAGAAAAGTCTTTCCGGTGTGAAACTTCGGACCTATCTGGATATAAATTACTTGCATATTCTTATTTTGAGTATAATCCCGATGTTTCCACATTTACGGAAATCTTGCATCTCTACCTGCTACTAACTTGAACCGGCTTGCAACAACAACCTAGATTTAGTTCTAGGCCTGGTTGAGTTACTTAGGGTGGGCTAGGTTAGCTGAGACAAAAATAAGTTACCAGAACTACAATCAAGGTCTCTGCACCAGGAAATGAACAAAAGAACAGAACTCACCAAATGGAAGAAAGATGGGAAAGAGAGCGATTTTGGATAAAAACGGACAGTTTTGTATTATAGAGGACACCAGGGAAAGGTGACGCGCCCGAGCCTTGATATGTCGCGTCCTCTATACAATATTCAATGGTGTTCATTGAATTGGCCGGACATTTTAGGCCGAGGGTGGACTGAGTATAGTGTTTGATATCGTACCCTGGAATTCTGTTTGCCTGCAGCGTCAGGAGTAGACGGATTCCTTGCCTCAGCGCTCAATAGCCTGTGAGAGCTGTTTCCCGCGCCAGATATTCAACTGGAGAGAAGTGCCAGCAAAGGATGGTTTTCTTTCATCCAGCAGCGTGGCCGAGCGTGGGAATTTAAGGCCTATTTGAACTTCTCAGTATGGGTGACCATGCGCAAAGTTTGCCAAACTCTCTCCTTTCCTCTCAAGGAACAACCCCCGTGGTCTCGAAGTTTCCCTATTCCAAAAACTTTTGACTCAAGGGTCAGGATGCCTATAGAAGTTTTTTAATCTCACTGCTCAGAAAAAAGCAAGCAGGCATAAAACAACAAAGAAATTAGCAATTACATTTTAGCTTACCCAGATCCTTTACCTTTTTGTTTTGACTGAGCCCCTAGACTTGAAGCCAGAATGCCTGAACTGCCCTTAATAGTGAGGTATCAGCTACAGGTTCGACACAAATTATGTACGACCATAAGTTCGGCCCAAGCCCGTGACTGAAAGCCCGAGACAAGTCCGGGCCCCATAAGCCAAAGCCTGGGTCCGGCCCGTTCTTTTGGGAAAGCCCGAGCCCGTAATTAAACAGGAATTACACAGGAACATTCGAACGTACCAGCAACTGTAATTTCTAATAGGTGGGAAATGTCACAAAGGCCTATTTTCTTTGGTACACGTGGATGTATTTCATTTCTATCATTGCTTAGTGCCCAGTTAGTTCATTTGTGCTCTTCAAGGGTCTCAACGTCACTTTCTCCACTGCCCGTAGTGACTGCAGTTGCAAGAGCATGCCAGTGTTGGCGCCTCCTTGTTCCTTTGTCCACGTCCTGTGTGTGCTATACTGCGCAAGAGCTGCAACCTTCAAACGCCACGCCCACTAGAGTCTGCATGCAGGTAATGATTCTTAGGTAACTGATTTAGCATTACTTTTATAGCAGTGCGAATCGACAAGGAACAAGAAAATCACAGATTACGCACAGAAACACTTGAACAGCCGTAAAGCCCTTGCTTCCGAGAGATGAACCGATCTCCTAGACGGCATATTTTTTTTTTGCACAAGTCTGCGGAGGTTTAGTAGCCCTTACTACCACAGGAATTCGGTGGTCCTGTCGGCGATGCCGATGAAGGTACGGCATAAACCAGACAGCACAGCCATGATCAGGAATTCGAGACAGCACCGAGCCAGTGTCACTAAGCCTATCGGCCCATCACGTTCTGTTATGCAGCTATTCGGTCATTCTGTTTCTTTCTTACGTCACGGATGACATCAAAGCGCTATTGTAACGCGATAACCTTAAAAACTCCGTTCACCAAAAAATCCGGTGTCGGCGTTGTGAGCGAAAAATCACGGTCATGCTCTCCGTCCCCGGAGAGCAACTATAGGAAAGAGGTGGGCATTCTAGGTCACGTGACCTTACGGCGTCATCACAACCTGTCCACCGGAGAGAGCAAACTGACCACAGTGGCAGGCGGCAGTTAATCTGTTGATTCGTCGCTAGGGAAGAGCAGCCTGGGTCACACAGGGCCCACCTTCTGGGAGCACCTGCCATCGCAGGGCAGTGGCGCATCGCTTAACCACTGCACCACGGCGCCAGGAGTGGTACCAGTTCTCCCAGCGGTCTACGAATGTAAATTAGAGAACGACCTTCTGCATATGTGGGAATTAGCCCACTACGCTGTCGCCTTATACCCTTAAGGAGCTTAATTGCCCCCTTCAATTTTTGAATGTTCAATGCCATGCGCCTCATGGTGGCAGCCAAAAGAACTAGAAGCGCTTGTCCCGAATGCGGGGCAGTGAGCGTCGCGTTGCCTTTCTGGCACTTCATAGCTTCGCACTCGTACTCGATCGTATAGCTTACATCGAACTGTTGTTAGGCCTAAAGAGACACGCTTTGTAAGAGGAGGGAGGGAGGGGGGACTCACTCGTAGATGGCGGCCACCTTGCGAGGCACCTCTTGCTGCGATCCGTGGCGCAGGTCCTGGACGGCCTTCCAGAAGAGGATGTTCTCGTGGCTGTACTCGGTGCGCAGGTACTGCTCGAATTCGTGGGCCCCCATGGGGTCTGCGAGGAGCTCCTCCAGAGACAGGTTCCACCGCTGTAGGCGCCGCTCAGTAGGTACCTCTGCCCTGCGGCGGCCGAAAAGGAGAACTCACCTTACACAGATCTCTGCATTAACTGCGTTCCAAACTAACAAAATCGGTGATTTTTTATTTGTTTTCTTTTTCGCTTTGTCGGAGTAGTTGCTTTTTACGGCGAAAGCTGCTATAGGTTTGGCTTAGCTATAAAGCGCCCCCTACACTGTTCCGTGGAATCTACAGCGTGAGCCGTATGACCTTAATTACTGTGTGAATTAATTTACTTTAAGCTAATTGAGTTTCAATTATTTTAATTTAACTAAAATACATGGAATTAGCCTTTTTTCACAAGATGTGGCGCCCTCTACTCAATGGCGAAAATTCGTCTGCTACTGGTTGAAAACAAACTGACATAGGAGACGCAGACGTGCTCTGGTTCCACGAGGAGCCAGCTGCGGTAGCGAAATGTCAAGCGTGTGCATGACAACTGCTGCCATCTGTCGCATGCGGCTGTCACTAACACGAACTGCGCATGCGCAGTAGGAGTTGGCGGTTTTATTTTTAAACAGTTGAGTTAGAATAAAAGATCGTACGTTGTTGGGCAAGTCGGTCAATCATGGTAAATAAAAGGGGCTACTGCGCACAAAAAGACACGGACAAGAAGGTAACACGACTAGTAGAAGAGGCGCGCGTACTCAGAGCAGCGTGTGAAAAATGGCGGATTCAATGGCCTTAACCTGCAAACCATGGCAGGTGGCAAAATAGAGAGAAAAATTCCTCTGCCCACGTTTGCGGGGAGGGCAAGTACGCCAGGGAAGAAAAAGAGAAGAACGCGGGGAAGGCAGGTTATTCGAAATGGTTCAACCAAAGTTATAACAGCTTTCGCTGATAACTGCGCTGAGCGGCTAAGCTTAGCCATACAAACTAACTATTACGTCTTTCTTGCATGCGCAAATCATGCTTCAGGAGTAGTGTTTGTCTCTTCATTCTGGACTTCATTGTTTTTTTTCTTGGCATCATGCGCGGCCCCCTTACATAATGCGTTAAGTAGGGCACCCGGCACGTGTAAGAAATAAGTGGAGCGAATGCAGCTATAACAGGTAGGAACGAAACTCGAGGGGGCAAAAAGGATTTACACAAGCAGCCTCGTTGTATAATGGCTCAAAACAAGGGGAAGCTATCCAACAGATCGAAAAAAGGCAGCAAGAATAAATGTAAGGAAGATAAATCATTAAACTGTAGACAAGGGTTGGACTTTTCATTTTTTATTGTTTGAAAATTCGGCATACTTTTTTTGGCGTTTATTTCACAATGCAGTCGTCGTTTTTTTTTGGCGAATATTATCTTCTAAAGACGGGTCACCGTTTGTTTTTTTCCGATTATGTAACATGGTACTCCTGTGCGATGAAAAGTCACCTAGAATTTCTCTTGACCTTTTTGTCAGGCCGATCATTCAATTCACCAGTAATTAGCGCAAAAATGGTCGTACTTAGAGCCGTACTTGTAGGAGGAAAAAAAGGAATGGAAATGACCGTAAGACACAAAGGCAAGTGGAAGTTGAGTTCTAAAACCTAGCTTGCCATGCTAATGTTGTGTTGCTGCACTAGGTAGAGCAAGAGGTCGGGTCTCGCTTGGTCTGCACATTCGCGAGAGCGACGGAACTGTCGCTTAATCGTCGAGGTAGTGAGAGCACGACACTTTTTCGTGCCGCCTATGTATGGCTTCGCGATAGTCTCCTTACGAGCAGCGAAGGAGCCTACTTAACTAAGAAACTGCCTTTACTGACTGATGGCGGTCAACAAGGACAATGCACAGCCGAATTTAATTATATTTATCTGCAAATCCACCGAGGAGATCGCTACAATGGAAAGCTATCAAGAACTTTAGGGCAGAGCTCCCTCCTCACGAAACCCTGTCAGCCTGAGCATACCTAACTAGCGCAAAGGGTAGCAGCTCCTCGTTCTTCGGACCGGCGCCTAAACGAAACTTGACCCCAGCTGTCCGTTCTCTCTGCCACTCCACAAACAGCAGAGTCGAGTCTATCCTTTTGGCGCCAAAAAGCCACCTTACTTGTAGAACGCCGGTGCCCACGGTGTTGCTTGCTCGCAAGCACTGCGTACATTCCACGAAGCCGTTTACGCATAGTTACAGCAGAAATCACCCATTAAAAAGACCAGTGGCAACCGTCTTGCTGTCTCTCCAACATCCTCACCATACGGCGTGCTGCTGAAGTTCCACATTTTATGTCCCTCACCTAACCGGAGGAGTCCACGTGTACGCTAGGCCTCGCGGGAAGGAAGCGACCTTCCAGGCTCTAACTTTTCGGAGTCGGTTAACCGCCGGTTCTGCAGTTTACAGCATTTGTTTTCAAATAAACCGACTCGAACAGCACCGGTTGGGAAGGAAGAAGGGGGGAAGGAGGGAGCTGCAAGACCAGTCCTAACAAAATAGCTAAAGAGATGATTGAGCTAACAGCGTCTGAGCTTTGGCTGCTTTATGACTAGAGGCTGGATTTTTAGGCACTAAAAACACGTTTTAGGCGCCATAATTAGGCGGCTAAAATTGCATTTTAGGCACCTAACGGAGAAAAATAGGCACTATAAACTTTATAAAAAGTGCACATAGTTCCAAACTTCAGCGCGCAATATCTGCCGTAAAATAAATCAACAACACAGCAGGAATTATTTGGGACCTTAAGCAAGGTGCGATTATTAGAAGCCATTTTTTGTTTGAGTCATTTGCTCTATGGTCTGAGTGCGCGAATGCGTTTTCGTATGCGCGCACGACTGCCAGCTGTCTAGTGTGGCCTGCTCCACCAAGATTACCGCCAAATGCCATTTGATGAAGATGGCATGCGGCTGAGGCACAAGGAACGAAAATAAGGCATGTTACCCAGGTGGAAATTTTAATCAGTTAAACTGTTTCCAGCAGGTTTATAGAACATTTTACAGTTGGTTTCAATTGGAACCAACTGGGAATTATTTGGACGAACCTATAACTTACTCCGTATAATTTCCGAAATGTGGTGCCATCTGGTCAACTACCACGTTAACAGCCAAAGTCATCAACAAGCTGCCACGACAAAATTTCAGAAAATAGGAAAAAGGCTGCTTCGATATATTCGGCTGACGTGGTTGGTATAGTGTACACAGCCGGCGAAGGTGCAGTGTTCACCACAGCCAACTGACGAGGTCATCTAATGTTGCCACGTGTGGGTTCTACTCAAAGCCGAAATGGATTCCAAAACGAACAAAATCTGACAGCAAAACCACAGCGTATTTCAGGCCCCTTTTCTGTAAAATAGGGCTTTTTTAGGCACCGACGTCGGAAATAGGCATTATAGGCACTGACACCCAAAATAGGCATTTATAGGCACTATAAAAAGAGTATTAAACATATTGTCAACACCTAATTCGTGCTCATATGTAAAAATGGTGCGCCTACGAAGCGTTGAAAAAAATAGGCATTTGCCTAAAATCCGGTCTCTATTTATGACTGTCGGCACAACGACCCGTCAATTTGAGTGCGGGAACCCGCCGGTTCGCTGAGGCGTGTAAAGTAGCGGAGTAACGCCTTAAGACACACAACTGCGCTCCCTAATCTGTTGCTTTTATTTTTCTGTCTGACTGCAACTGTGCAACTGCCTTCGATAGCCAAGAAGGTGGGGCGTGTATATTAAAGAATACCGAGCTTTCTTGATTAAACGCCAATGCCTAAAACGGAATATTGGCGTACTTTTATAGATTTTTTTCGGTTTAAAGCGAAAAGTCTAACCCCTAACTATACCGTATAAACTAACTCTAAGTACACAATGCTTAATCATTGCTGTAGCAGACCCGAAGAGAAATGTTAGCAAATTTAAGGGGAAAAAAAAGAAACCTTAATAATGGACAAGAAATAGAGGTCCATTTAAACAGAATGTCTGCTCCAGTTTCTCTAGGTAGGCCATACCAGGTGTCGGAGCTATCACTCCGCACTTACGTGCTGCTCTCGAGAGCCCATAGCGTGGGGTCGTCCGTGATCCAGGGATTGCCCGGGTACGGCGGAACGATGAAGCTGTCGAAATTCTGGTACTGCTCACACCTGTCGGGAAGACAAAGGCACAGTGGCCGTACACCTTCGCGTCAATATTGGCGTGCAGCTATCCAGCCGAGTTAATTGATGAAGGAAAAAAGCCAAGAGAAATCGAAAGAAGGCTGGAGTGAAAAGCCGAGAGCTGGCCACAGTTTCCAGCGCGGACACACACACACAAAAAGCCACAAGGACTTCTAACTGCATTTTGTTTTGACAATGCGGTAGCATCAGCAGCTGTTAATTCCGTTACCGGAAGTGCCGTTCTTTCCGGAAATCCAGGCAATGAGAATGCTCTACTCTGGTGACGTCACTTTCCTGCAGCCAATAGGAATGCTCCAGTGTGGCGACGTCACTTACCTCTATCCAATCAGCTAATGCGAATGCTGCTCTGGCCAAGTGACGTCACCTCCGTACAGCCAATCTGCGAATTTAGCTTCCGACGACACGTTTTCTTCCCCATGAGGCTTCTAATGCTTATTTTATTAAAATGACGGTGCCTTAAGAGAAATGGCCTGCATCATTAACACAGGTGTGCACGACGTGCTGGCTACCGCCACCTGGTTTCACTTAGTCGTGGCTCTCGCGTAAATCAATGCGACTTAGTGTTTAGCGGAAATTCCCCCCCCCCCCCCCCCACCTTACAATTTTGATTTACTCTTATGATTCGCGGCGACAGAGAGTCCTTATTTATAGTGCAGGTCTTCTTGGTAACGTGTTAAGCATTTTCTGTGCTCACGCATTGCAGCTGAATTTCGGTGAACGCATCTTTTTAATTCCTCTTTTCATATTCGGCGTGCGTTACAATATCAAGCAGAACACGCTGGAAGAGCCTTAAACTGATGGCTCGTCCAGGATTGCTACACATTTTAATGTCGAACTGAGCAAATTATGCACTTTCTGGTAGATTGTGCAGTTTTCCTGACGCAGGAAGCCTATCAAGACGCTGATGAAATGCGAATTGAAACTCTCATAAAATTGCCGCCATGGTTCTCGCAATGAAGTTAAGGAATGGGGACTGCTACCTCTATATAAAAAACAAAGAAATGAACAGAGAAGCATTCAAGCTCCACCTTTTTTTCATTTCTTTTTCGCTTGTCAAAAACATATGGTGCAGTCAAACGACACGCTGTTAAGCCTGCCTGTCCGTCTATGCACCGTTTTGGTCTCACAGCCGAGCTTTGGGAGGGGAATTCGAGAGCACTGCAAACATAAGCTTGCTCCTTCGCGTCTTACTGCTGGACGAGGCAGGACGGCAAGGGTTTTGCCAGAGATGGCCAGGGTATTTGTCGTCTAATATCAATGACACGTGGAGTTTTGTCGTCTATTACACGATATTAGTACAGTGGGCTGCTCAGGTTGCTTTGCAGATGTCCCATGGGAAAACCTGTCAAGTTGCTGCTGGACAGATAGGCTATAAATATGACACCACGCCATCGCTCACCTTGTGAGGATTTGGGACACTTTAGTTCGTGAGCGAGCCAGGTTCCGTTTGAGAATCTCGATCTGAAAATGTAAATGAGGTAGAGGTGCATTAAGATTGGTCTCTATGTGTGAGCTACGTCTGTGAGTTATTTAGCGCAGTTTGATGCTTCTGTGAGAATTTCAGCGATTTGCACAAGAACAAGGGCTAAATTTTACATTCTTTACCAATGTTTACCATTGTTTAACAGTTCCTTATGACCTAAGTCTGCTTTTCACAGGAAACTGACTTTGGTTCAACATGCAAAGTTCCTGTCTACTTGTCATCTCGCATACGAAAAGACAAAAGTTGGCCACTGAACAGTGAGACAACTGCACGGCATATTCAAAAGCTTAGTAAGGAAGAAGTTATTTCATTTATTTTCCCGTTAAAAGCCCCAGGACATTAAATGAGGGCAAGCAGGCGAGCATGTTTGTCATTGCTTGAAATGCTAATGGAAGTAAATAAGAAAATACAGTGCATGACGAAATGAAAACAAAGAATAAGATTAGTTACAGCAAAGAGGAAGAGTCGCTAATAACTTAGAGAAGTTCGTAAAATTCTATGAACAGCAAATTTTCTCCACTCTGTGTCACTAAGGAAGAGGCAAACAAAAACATGCAAGGCAGAAGAGATAACCAGAGACGCTGTTCGTTCCTGGCGGATGAACTTTCAGCTAAACTTATTTGAATTTTTCGCGAAACGTTTTTCGAGCTGCGCATCTACCTATCTCTTCTGGCATGGAATTCTCTAACACCTAAGTTTGAAAACAAGGAACTCTTCATTGCTTAGACTGCGACGAAGCTTTGTCTTAACAGGCTCGGAAAACTGGCTGTGAAGAGTTTTGAAGACAAACATTGGTGTTAATGCCGCGTTGGACAGAGTCAAAAACAGGCATGTGCCGAAATATTCACCTCTCGCTTTAGGTCGTCCTTTGTTTTCTTCTTCGGCGGGCCCCTCTTGTTGGGAACAGGACTCTTCTCTAGGCAACTCGTGCAACCAGGCTGCGAACGGCGAAAGCGAGGGCAAGGTGAAATAACGTGGCGTAGTAGCTACTAGACATTAGCCGCCAGAAAAAAAGACTTCGATATCAATTTCATTCGTATGCCAGTGTAGCCTTGAAAATCTATTGACGCATGGCAACGCTTAGGTGATTGTGATAGTATACTAGGCGGCATATCAGTAAGAAATGTTTGAAATCTGTCTAGGTTTACATTACGGGTGGCTGGAATCAGCAGAAGCGAAAAATACGGTTATGAAGGAAAGAAATTGCAACGTTACAACCTTCGTGAGGATGGGCCAAGACTGCGATGGAAGCACTGCCGTGTTAAATGTGTACTGCGTTAGATGTGTTAGAGATGTGTACTGCGTAGGCTAAACTAAGTTACGACAGGAGGAAAAGGTTAAGCGCGGTCAGTGTCTCATCGTTAAATTGATTTCAGAGTGAGGGGGAGGTGGTTAACGCTTGTTTATTTACTTCATAACCCAGCGTTATCCAACCCCCATAAAAGTTAGATATGCAAACATGAGAAAATATTGCCACAAGAACGTATTTTCAAGGAGGAGAATACTCGTGTAATTACCGGTGGCCGATGGATTCGCCAGTACGCTCTTTCCTGGCTTTGTAAGATCAGCTTGTCTGTCTTCTTTCGTTCTTTGGCCAAGCTGCATGAAAAGAGGGCAAGAGGTCTTGGGCGCACATTTTTCAGTACAGGGAAGAATCCCTTCTCGTTGATAATATTTATTCCTTCTACCTTTCTGTAACACAGTTATCGCCGAACGTTTCAACAAGACTTCAATTGAAGGGCGAAATGCCTTTCCATCCTGATAAAAATGGTCTATAGACAATCTACAGACTTCTTATAGACTGTATTGCACTCCCATAAATATTTTTGTATATTCTCTATAGACTCTCTATAGACAAAAATCTACTACAAGTCTAGTGAGTTGTCTACAGGCTGTCTATAGCATTCGCATTGCCTGTTTATAGAGAGTCTATAGACTATATAGACAGAATTCTATGGACAGTCTATAGACCGTCTAAAAATTATTTGTAAGGGCAATCTGCTCACGGGCAAAATATATGTTCAGAGAGCTTGAGGTATTTAAGTACAGCAATGCTTTGGAATTCCTGGGCCACACGGAATCAATCCTGTGTAATCCAGGAGCCAAGCTTCCAACCCAAAGCCAAGGTTTTTAGTGTACTCGTTTTTTTTCATATAAAACTTTTCCGTTCCAAGAATTTCCTAACATGTTCAGTGTTACTAGAGCTGAGAGTCGGCTTCCCTGGATTTGGGAAACAAGTTTTCCTCGAATTGCTTGTGTACTTTACTCAAACTTGCTATGTTACGTGATATGGCCTGAGACTTAAGCATGTACTGATTGGAACTCGTGGAGCCATGCTGGTGGTATGTTCACACAAGATGTAAGTAATGCTATAATGCTACCCACTCCTGAACTTCTTACGTCACAGTTGTTTGTCCCAACATCACGACGTGAACAGATAGGGCTTCTACGCGTGTTTTAAGAAGTATAGCAGCTTTCTGGCGATACGCTTGATAAGTGCACGAATGGAGAACTTACGCCGCTTGCTCCTGGGCTTGCATGCAGATGAACTCCCATTTGTGGTAGAGCAGCTTCTTGAGCCTCTGCAGAGCCTCCTGTGGAAGCACAAACGAATGTGATGTTAACTACGACACGGCTTTTTGCAAAAGAGGATGCTTATCGTCAGGCTCAGAATTACTGTGTAGCAGAAGAAAACAGCCGCGTTAACAGTATTTCGTATCAGAGTAGGAACAAGTGCAGAGAGATGCACTGAGATTTATCATTTTGTCCTTTTCGCAAACAACATTCTGTTTTCACGCTTTATAGCAAAGCAAACCTACCCCCAGGGCAAGTAAGGCGCAATTAGAAACGATTAAAATCTTTTCTTTTCCGTCATGTAAAATCCAGTTTTCCCAGTCAAAGAACAGTATTTGCCGCGAATCTTCGTACTGCTTGTTCGTTCACCCTCGAAGCCGCCGGCGCGCGGCCTTATCATTTTGATTGTGGCTCGAGATGCGACCACACTTATTTCGATTGATCGCAGGCACGTGCAACTGCTTCCCCACATTTCCGGATTATTATAGTTGCATTCTGCGCCTTATCTTGAGGGTTCTTTGCCTGTTTTCAATTCAGCGCGGCCAATAACTGCAGGCATTCTGTTCGACTACCGCCGAGCACGGTTGTGGCTACGCCACCGCCGAGTTATTCACTTCTCTTTGGGCGCGAGTCAGCCCCAATAAATATTTTCTTTGGAAGCCACTTTTGCTGCCCTCTTAACTGCTGAACATCCGTTACCACTACGAGACAACATCAAATACCCCATTTCCCGAATAACACCAATAAGCATCCTAGGCAGGTAGAATTGTCCAGGTTTTTAAAAAAGCTGCATGAAACACTCTTTCTATGTTCAAGCCGCACGAGATTAGAATAAGCTGCCCAATCAGGTTGTGTTTGCAAAGAACCGCCAAGAGTTCTCCACTATGTTGCTTGAATTAATTGATTAGCACGTGACATGTTATTTATGTATTCTTTTTTTACGGACACGACTGCATTGCATGCATACATTTTCGAAGACAGCTGTTATGACCTGCATATTTGTAATTAACGCACCCCTGTCTTAGTCTTGAATAGGGCTTATGCTGCGTTAAATAAACAGTAAATAAACTGCGTACAGCTAATTCGTGTCATCCAAAATACAAAATCACTGTATGTATTTTTTGCTCCACTTGGTGTAGTCGCTTAGCAATCATTAAATACTCTTCATCTGTGCCATTTATACTTTTCTCACAGGAACCTAACGGGCGTTAAGTTGCCTTTACGAGACTACGAGTTCAGTAGATCCCTGCGATTAAGTTATTGGCTTGGAAATTCTGTGAGCAGTTCACCGCAGCTTGTACAGTCCACTGCACTGAATGACAAGAGGCCCTCTCGTAAAAGCGCGTTGTATGTATAGCTAATCACTGAGCCCTGTGATGACGCAACATTGGCCGAATAGCGTTTCAGAAAACCACTGTCTAGCGGGCCAATTTTCTTTTCACTAGGCTGATGCTTTATGTGCCGGTAATATCTGCAAGAGTACAACCAGCGGAAATGACATAGACAAAATAGAGACACAAAGGACGATGCTCGTCCTTTGTGTCTCTACTGTGTCTACGTCATTTCCGCTGGTTTTGTTTTTCCAGATATGTGGCAACTCGCCCAACGTTACACTCTACCGGTGATAAGCAGCTCAACTGGGTGTTCAACCTGCACCCTTAGCGTTTTGTTCGCAACTGGACTGCCTGCGATCTTCGGTTGAACCCAGGGATAACTCTCTAGTAGAATTACTCCTTCAATCATCAATAGCACAAGCCCGCGGGCCAGCAAGAACCTAGATATACGTGTTCATTCTCTCGGGCGCCAAAACATCACGGGATGCGAACACGGATGCCGGTAATGGCCCAATAAAAGAACGACAAACTCTGTTAGTGCGAGAAAAGCCCTTAACCACACCCGGAGACCAAGCTATCATCTTGCACGAGTGCTCACTGAGGAAGATACCAAAGGCGATGGCTGCTGTAAGGGTTTTGAGACATCCTACGGCATTCGCTTGTCTTGCTTACCTGTTCGTACTCTTCCAGGGCGTATTTGGGCTTGTTTTTGAGCGCCCGCTTACACAGGTAAATGGCTGCGGAATAAAATAAAAGGCGACAAATGTTAAGAGGCTCCTAAAATAGAAAACAAATGCTAGTGGAAGATGATGGCAGAAGTTTCCGCCACTGCAACACAAAGGCGAAATCAGGCAGTTTTTTGTTTTTTTTTATGTTTACGCATACTGATTCATACCTTTAGTATGATACCATGCATGATTCCTTTGTTTTTACGTTATCATACGCCTCCCAATTATTTATGCGATATCTTGCTACCTTAGACTGCTTCCTTTCAGTGGGAATGGTGTTTAAGATTTAGATTTGTGAAGACTATTACGTTTATTTTTAATGAAAGGTAATTACTAATTGGCATTCGGCTGCAAAGGAGAGTTGTTCATCAATTCCCTCTCGCCCTACCATTGCTAATCTTCGCGATTACCTCAGTTGGTAGAGCGACTGCTGCGGTAAGGCGATGGTCCCGGGTTCTAACCCCGTACTAGGACGACTTTTTCTTTTAATAAGAAATTGCTGTGAAAGCTGTAAAGCTTTTCTTCGTAGCCGTATGACTGCAATGAGTAATTACTTCCTCTTGACAACTCTAATCCACCTTAAGAAATTCCCCCAAAACATTGGACCTACGCTTTTTGCAGAGAACCTAACATTTGTGACGCCACAAAAACTATTGCAGAGAGAAGAGATAGGTGAAAGGAAAGGCAACGAGATTAATCAAGAATAATGCCGCGTAACCTGCGCATGAAACATTGCCCGACCACTGACATTAGCTCTGCTCTTCCTCAACTAGAAAATTTAGGACTTGTTTATGTTCATAGCATACTCCTCAGGAACGGGGTAATTACTGGTAGCCTCTAGTTAAGCCACTCGCCGGGAGCGGGAGACGTTCGCCCATAAATCCCGTGACGTCATTTCCGCGTCATACGAAGCGCCGCCTTTGGTAGCGCAGCCTAGTTGCGTTGAAGATGAATCCCGTGACGTCATTTCCGCGTCATATGAAGCGCCGCCTTTGGTCGCGCAGCCTAGTTTCGTTCAAGGTTTCCTGTTGTTTCTAGATTTAAGATTTCCTTGCTCACTGCTCAGAGATAAGAGTTACTGGACGAACAAAAGGAAACTTTAAGAAATATAAAGCTCTTGCAAGCTTGAACCATTCACAACATCCGCAGAGTCTCCCTCAAGCTGCACCGTATGCTTGAAAACGTCGCGCCTTACCGATAGCACATTGTAACCAAGTGGCTTGTATTTCTTGTTTCTTTTTTTGTGTATTGTTATCAGTGTGCTGTAAGAGAACTCACTCTAGCTAAGCAAGGAAGAACGACGTTCTGAAGAAGGTCGATGTTACTCCGCGCAGCACAAGTAGTCGGCGCAATATTACAAATGGATGGCTCCACTCTGGTCCTCTGTAGGACTGGCCTTTGTCGATACATTTTCAATATTGGGCCTATTACCAGTGCTGCTTGGGACCCTTGCATGTGCTCTCTTTCAAATAGTGATTCATACTAAAACCGCTGCACGAAGGCGCCGCTCTCTCGTTTTTCTTACCGTAATCGGTGTTGTCGGGCTGGTAACGCGAGGGCCAGAAGTAAGGAGTCTGCAGAGAAAGAAGGGTGGGCGAAGAATTTGCACCCATGTCAACCTCAGCCAGGTGGCGCTTCCGGCGCCAGTGATCATCATCATCATCACCAGCACAACAGTGGTTGCTTGCTTCGTCACACCCACGCTTGACTACGCGCCGAAGATGTAACAACGCGCGGCCATCTAGAGATAATTAAACGAAAATGCCAGAAGGGACTTATGCAATGGGAGGAGAAAGCACTACGAAAGATGTCGCTACCAGCCACCGAAGTTTGGAAAAAATTGTTGCCATGGTTACGTGATGACGTTGAAGTTGCTTTCCAGACTTGCGATTGGGTTCCCTATCTGTACCGCGGTTAAAGTATCCCCCTCATTTCCCAGCTCAATGCTGTAGTTGCCTTCAGTTCGCTCCGTCAAGCCCTCCAGAAAAGGGTGTCTTGGGTCGGCACGATGTCACAATTTTTTTTTCCACTCTGTTATAATTTTTTTCGCTTCTCTCTTTATCAATGCCTTTTCCTTATCCGCCAACGCTCTCTTTGAGCCAACGACGAACAGGACGTAGAGAATGTGGCGCTGAGCCAGTCGCGAAAAACAGACAAAAAATAAATCTAAGCGAAAAATTTCAGTATTTACGCCGTGCTGAGCAAGAACATGGTAACGATGTCTATATAAAGTGATGTTGAGCTCGGTTGAAGTACACTACCCACGCATCTCGCCCACGACAACGTGTGAGCATGCATGCAGACTTGTTTCTTTTCTCCGCGTTATGAATACACCCACACGAACACTCATTATTTTAGACGTAAGGATAGAGAGACCCTAATCTGAGCTTCACATAAACGCCCGCTACCGCTGCCTTAGGCCCTAGTGTTGTTTTGTATCCGTTCTATGTGACGGTCCATCTTTATTTTACGCGATACGCACAAAGAAAGGAGAACTAAGCCTGCACTAATGGAAAAATCAAATGTTCATGGACATACTTAGACCTAGCGAAAGGCGGCACTATTCAACGTTCCCTCATACTTTTCTTACCAGAGTGCCAGTCAAAGCACTCCAGGCAGTGTGGTTTGCTTCTCAGCGATGTAGATAAGATAAAAAGTTTATTTAGACAAGTACAAATGTCTGGGAGAATGGCAAAAAGGCAGTGAGATGCCTGACAAAGCGCCATCCCCCCCCATCCCCCCCTCTCCCAGAAGTTGACACTTGTTCAGACAATGCAGTAAGAGCACCAGCACAGCACACAGAGAAAGCTTCAAAGAAAACTTTAACATCTTACTTAAAAGAGCTCATTGTACAAGTATAAGGGTGTTCTGAAAAAAAAGGCAAACTTCTTTAACATGTTTCTTAAAACGGCATAAAGCACAAGTCTAAGAACTTAAAAGACAAGCGAATATGCACAACAGAATTTAAATCATTCAAAAAACGCTATCAGTCTAAGTTTGCAATGACAGTAAATAATCAAGGAGAGTGTTCTTAAAAGCAATGGTTGCAGTATTCTCTTCTAGGATTTGTCTGATGAAAGGATGTTTGTTTAAGAACTCTGGTATACGATAAGATAGTATTCGGGTACCGTAATTTGTTCGCAGCTTGGTTTTTCTGCATGTATTATTTCGTAAGTTGTGAGTTGAGTTGTGTTTTTAATAGGCGAATCGTCGCCCTCAACTTTCAAGGTCTTTTTTAGTGCGAAAACTCTACTACTGGGCCATCCACGCGTATCTGGCGTCAGGGTGAATTGAAGCCTCGTACACCTCGCCTGGCCGACGCAAATGTAGGAGCGAGACAGCAAAAGACGGGACCAATAAACTCGCATTAAACTGGTGTTAGCGACACTATCCCTCGAGAGCCCGACGCAGCTGATAATACGTTGCTGATACGCTGCTGCTGATAATTCGTTGCTGATAATGCACACTGTCTAAATGCCCTATCTAGTTATAGGATATGAAGCACACGCGTGCTCTGTGCATTTGAAATGTAAGTGCCCGTGATTATCTGAAAAGCAATGGATGCACCAAGAAACCGCCCCCTCCCCCTAATAAAATACAAAAAATATAGTCGATTGTTTCACTAATCATTCTTGCTCCACTGCAAAGATTTTGAAAGCATATGTTTCGGCACAACGCACTTTTTGGAATTCGCCTTCAGTGAAACAAATTTGCCGTTTATTTTTATTCATTGAGTTTCACGAAAACCTCATTATTTATCACGCTAGTCGCAGACTGTCTTATGACTAGGGCCCGGAAATTTAGGCACTAAAGAACCCCGAAATTGGCAGGCATCTAGGCTCTAAAAAATATTGAAATAGGCGCTATAAAGCAAAAATAGGCGCTTTGAATAATACGCTTCAGTCATAAGTACAAGATTTATAAGTTAAGCACGGAGCGTACGCAGTCCTCAACAGAAGCAGTAAAGCGCATTCTCAGGTTTTCGAACTTGAAGCTCCTTCGGTTTTCTCTAAGCTTAGCTTTGTAGTTTAAAAGGGTTCTTTTGACATCACATGAACTTAGTTGCGCGAACCTAAAGCATGAGAGTTGATAAAGGCTTAGGCCTTCAGATGATGTGGCCGTGTCGTCTCCGCGTAGAAAGTCTCCGATTTGGGAAATTGTTTCTAGCATCTATTTATTCTACCCATTGTTGCATCTTCGTAGAAGCAGTAGCGCTCTTTCCATCCAGTCCCCTTCAACAATTCATCTATTGAGAGTACAGCCTTTTCCAACTATGTCGTCCTTTCCTTCATTGTTGAGAAGTTTGCACTAATATATGTCAGGTCTCTTTCCAAACTCGCCTCTTGCTACACTTCGAGATAAACACTTCGTTACACTACGTTCACGTTACAATTCGAGAAAAACATTCGGCGAGACCTGCGCCTTTTGTGCGTGCATCGGCGCGCCTTTCACCATACATAGATGTTTCAAAATTCAAAAACGGCACCGAGGACCGAAGTGCCGGATTTAGGCATTTATAGGCAAAAAGTGCGGTTAAATAGGTAGTATTTCCTAGAAAATGACAAAAAGGCAGGCAAGTGCAAAAACCCCCCTTTTAGGCATTTATAGGCATGTTTAGGCAAACGCCTAAATTTCCGGGCTCTACTTATGACGCACATAAGGTATAGCTTGGCTCGTTAAGGCTCCAGGAGTTTTGCTACGCATTGCGGCAAGACGAATTCCACTGACCTTTTATCTTTAGTTTGAGATTATCGCTCAGTCGTACTATTAGGTTTGTTCAAAAGTACGACTGGCTTTCTGGTTTATTTAAACGGCAAAATCTAAATCATTCAAGTCTTAGGTGCCACTTGGAGAAAAGTGTCAGGCTTATGTACAAATGCGGTGAATAGAGACACATAGCGCTCGTGGCGTCACAATCTTTCGCATCAGAAGTCGCGGGGTGTTCTGTTGACCGACTGACCTGAAACCTGTACAGAGTGCTGTCGTCCCTGATGGCGAATGTCTTGGCGTTG
This sequence comes from Amblyomma mixtum, assembly GCF_055824585.1. Lineage (NCBI taxonomy): Eukaryota > Metazoa > Arthropoda > Arachnida > Ixodida > Ixodidae > Amblyomma > Amblyomma mixtum. Next base: position 136,525,395 of record NC_143015.1, read on the forward strand.
TCGCTGACTGGAAAGAAGTAGCCGTACTGGCACAGCAGGTTGGCCAGGTGCAGGGCCTCGGCTGCCACGGGATCTGCGTATACGTGTAGCTGCGATTGCTCACCCCTTTTGCTGGCGCCGCCCACGGAGCAAGATACACGGCAGCGCCGACTTCTCTAGTGAGGTGCGCTTGGTAATATTGTTTCCTGATGCACTCTACAGATGGAGTGACAGTCTGACACTCCGTAGAGTGACTACAGAAATTTTCAGGGTACCTTGAATCTCCTCTCCCTTAGACTTGGAAGCTTCATGGCTACCCCTGACTGACGTTTTCAGCACTGCATCATATCCGTTGTTCCCTATGTATCCTCCTTCGCAGTGTCGTTACTGTATTTCTTGCAAGCTTGGCGGTGTGGGGACAAAGCACGCGGTACACTGAAAACTTACTTTTGCTTGTAAGGTTCCTGCACACTGCTATAAATGAAATCATGCTAAGATTAAATACACGCTTAAAGTTATTGTTAAATATTAAGTATACAGGTGAGAGTTCCAGAGCCAAAAGTCTGTACAGGGACCCTCGGCAGTCCAATACAACATTTGAAAAAAAAGTAACAACGAAATCAGCAGATTGTTTACATTACCTGGTCTAAACTGTGCTAACGCGTTGCGGTGCTAGACGAACGTCATTGAATTCATTCATGAGGAGCGCAAGCACTGACGCCCTAAAGTGGTCTAATTTTATGATTCCTCGCTGTCATTGGAACTTTTGCTCAATGCAGGCGTCGCGCGACACGATAAGCACTTAAAGAATATGCTGTATATTGTAGCGGCGCGAAAAAACGCAGAGAAGAGCTTGATAGCTCTTGTTAGGAGAAAGTTTGTTTCAATCAGCAAAAGGTGACACTATAATTAGCGCCCCCGACTTGTGAATAGAGAACGGGAAAATAGCCCGCTAAAGGGAGAGAAGAGACAAGGTGGGAAGCGAACCGAGAGCGTACGATACAACTCGAGCGGTGCTACGTCACCTAGTGGTTAATGTAGCTAGCCAAATGCAGTCCTAGATAAGGGAGTAAGCGCTTCTGTGTATCTTGCTCCATGGTGCAGCTTGTTGGTGGAGTGATCGCCGCCACGTCTCTTACTTTGGTCTTCAATGTCCAGGTTGTCTGTGAGCCACTCGACGACGTCGTAGCCTGTAGAAAAGCGAACGGTAGTGTCAGAAACTTCGTTTATACTCCTTCTTTGACTGAAAATGAATGTTAGAGGAACATCTTGATGCAGTCGGGCTCAAGAAAGTGTCAGAGAAAAAGTGGACTTAGGATACGGGCTGACAGCACAAAATCTGTCGCGGGACAGAGCACATAATCATTTCTTAAGGGCAGTACACGTTGCTATGCAGCGCCTCAGTAGCGGATACTGCGACAGGTAGTAAGCGGAGAATCAGCACAACCCCGTCGCGAAGCGAAAAGTGTTGCTCTTACCCAGCAATTCTGCACAAAGCATTTTTCAAAAAGGAGCAGTTTATGAATGCATTAATTTTTCATATGTCGTAAGATTTCACTCTAACAATGAATATATCCGCCGATCATCCCTCGGGCTTGCATTATTTTTGCTATTGACATTCCTGCTAGCGTCAAAAACGTTGCCCATTGGTTTTCTATGGCAGTTGGACTTCTTGATGGGAGCAATGGAAAAACTTAAAACATTTTGCTATGCATCCAGAGAATGGACCATTGCCTTCAATTTTTTTCATAACAGTATCTTACAATATTCCAGTGTTCAATATTTTTGCAAGAAAGGTGGACATGGAAGGCTGAGTTGCTAAAAGCTGAGGCGTCCATTGAAGTCAGTCGTCCCATCAGTGAACCACATCAAGCATGTTTTAGAGCTACAGAGCACTGTACATGCGGGTTAAAACAAACACCTATTTAGCTTAGATTAAAGTGGATGTGCGCTTGACAGCGGCCTTTCTCATCACAGTGAACACCTCCAACAGTTTCTGACGCTATGCCATATATCTTTCGCGTAGTGCGAATTAGAGGAGCGCATTTTAAGGATTCAGGCTAACAAACGTAGCGCGCGCCAATTGCGCCAAAAAGCCGACAGCGGCTCTCTTGTGGCGCTCTTCAACGCGGTTAGAGCATAACGATTCAAATGTGCACTGTAATTTTTTTACAACAAAAACTTCTCCTCTCTTCATCACTCCGTTGTACTGACAAAGTAGACTACATGTGTTTCAATATTAAAAGCTTCTTTGTTTAAACCAGCTCTGCTGCTTTGGGCGGCTACAGACATCCGCCACTACAAGAGGAAATCCCGTGAAGTAACCTTTTGGAAGTAATCCAAGGTGATGTTCGTAGACGGTAAACTGGCATCACCCTTTTTAAGCATGAAATGCTTTTAGCTCCCGTTGTCGGCAGTGTGGTGACGTCACGCCGAAACCGAGAGCCAACATCCGGGCACTGAATTCCACTCATCCGGGCACCTAAACGAGAGCATCCGGGCACCGTACGAGATTTAACGAGACTCTCTAAGAGAGAGGGCCGCTTAAAGCAAGAGGGGAACTCCAGGGCGAGAAGGGCTTTGGGCGGAAAAACTGCTTCCGCGCTGTCCCCAAGGATGGCGCCGCGGTCCCACACTCACGCATGTAAAAGACCGGCCGCTGGGCCTTCAGCTCATGACGTTTCCCCCTTTGGCAGGCAGATGTACACACGCTCGCGGAGTATTCGAACGCGCTGCATATACATTCTTGTCAGGCCTGCGTCTCGTTGTGTCCGCGTACGCTTCTGCATCGTCCTGCATTTCAATGTCGCCACCGTCACAGCTGCTTAAGCGGAACAATGGAGCCTGACAGAAACCGGATACAGCTGACGAGGCAGGGCGGAAGAGATTCCCCAGACACTCGAAGGAAACGATTGCGTCCACATGGACCAGTGCACAGTATGTGTCGTGTGATGTATTGAACACTAGACCCATTTCAAGATTCTGACTAGTACCATCTACAACCACTGTGTTATGCCCGTAAACATTTCATGCTTACTCTACTCTCGGTTACGGGAGAGGCAGAGATTTTTTATATGCTCCATGCGATCGATGTAAACACTTTGAAAGAAGGTTTTTGCTACGCATCGGAAGAATGGACCACTCCCTTCAATGCTTCCATAACAGTACCTTACAATTTTCCAGTATTAAATTTTTTTTTATACATCACAGCTCTAAACAACGAAGACAACAGAGAAGAGGACTAGCGCCTGTCTTGTCCTCTTCTCTGTTGTATTCGATCGTTGTTTAGCGTTACGATGTATAGTTAAATGCAACTAGCCTAACGTTCCGTTATCCAAAATTTTTGTCCAGTAATGTTGGACATGGTTCAACCAATCGTCCATTATCAAATGCGAGCCTGTTGAACAAACTTGAAGACTATTCTCAAAGGTGACGTTGACTAGCAGGAGGCAGATAAGGTAAGGTAAGGTAAGGTAAGGTATAAAGAGAGAGAGGGACAGACTCACCGAGGAAGGCGCTGGGAATGGAGGTGAGGAATAGCTTCTGGCTGCGCACCGGCACGCCGGTGTCCGGGTGCTGCATCTCTCGCACGAGCGCCTCCATCTTGGCCAGCACGGGCTCCTTGCAGCAGGACTCGTCCGGGGGCTCCTTGCCCTCCATGGGCGGCGCGCTCAGGCGGCGCGGAGGCGGCGACGACGGCGGCTAGCCCCCCGCCGCCCGCTGCCCATGCCCTGTGCCCACGAGGCCTGCACACCACCAGTCCACCATCGCCTTGTAGATACACCATCGCTTGCCTAAGTGCTCGTTCGCAGTTCATTCGACGCGTTTGTAGCCGCGGCCATAGGGCAGTAGTACAGCGCTTTCTCCAAACATTAAGATGGTACCGAACAGACGATAAACAAAAAACAAACTATCATCTCGGAAACTGGTTGGCTTATTGGGGTATAACGTCCCAAAGTGACTCAGGCTATGAGGGACGCCGTAGTGAAGGACTCCGGAAATTTCGACCACCTGGGGATCTTTAACGTGCACTGACATCGCACAGCACACGAAACTGAAATCAGCCACCGAAATAGGCTCTTACTTTTTTGGTCACGCTACTAATGGCAGGAAAAATGAAAATAGCAAGCAGATGACTTTAATGTTTTATGCCAGGAGTACTCAACGATGCTGCCAGAAACGTCTGAGGGCAGTAAGCCCTGCCTGCCATGCTCAACGCCTGCCAACAGGGAAAACTTTTGCGGCAATGACAGGTTTAGAGAAATAAAAATTGTAAGCATTTTTTCGTGGGCCAATAATTTTTTGTCGATGTAGACAGAGAACACACACAATGTGAGCCGTGAAATTCTACAGGCCCGTCTACTGTGCGATATCAGTCCACGTTAAAGAACCCCAGGTGGTCGAAATTTCCGGAACCCTCCACTACGGCGTCCCTCATAGCCTGGTCGCTTTGGGACGTTAAACCCAAATAAACCAAACCAAACCAAACGAAACGAAACCAAACCAAAGCTTAACAGTAACCTTCAAGCAGTCTGCGGACAGGGACTACGGACAGGTAATGCATAACTGCCTTATAGCTAATGACGCCATGAGTTAAAGAGTTACAGAACTCTAACCAACTGCACACCCGAAACAGTTGCACTCTGTCCGAACTGTAGTTATGACGTCGACACTTTGTGCGATTTGTAGAAAATGCAAGATGGAAACACCTCATCAAACACTGCCCAATTCCTCCCCTCACTCCACTTTCTTTGCTCAGGTGCCATTTCTGCAGAGACTGCCAACGGCAACAGCGGGCAACAGTGCATCTTCAGCTTAGCTCAGAAGTATACTTAGTAAAATAATATTGGAGCACACATGAATGTCACTTAGCACCTAGGAGTCCTTATAAATACCTGTAATATGTGCTCTGCTCAACCTTCCCTCCAAAGTGCCAGTCTCGCGCATTCAGCTGACGGTTCCTGGAGTTCTTAAAAATGTATTAAATATATTAGCTTCGAGGTTACTCCTTACACCACCTCCGTGTAGCAAAACGTTCTCAGATTTCTTGGACATCAGCAACTGTAGAGTCATCTGCTGGTGACCAGTAGTGAACACCACGTAATTAAATGGAGATTTTTAAAGTTTTTAATTTTGGTGAAACTAGAGAACACAGAAAGAGTGTGCGCGAACATGGCTATTATCCTGGCAGACTCTTTCTCGCCGCTGCAAAATCTGACCTTTGAAAAGCTTCCTGAGCGCGCATCACGTAGCCATAGAAAAGCAATGGCATGTACTGAAGATTCGAAATTCCCGCGGTGATTTTGTGCGTTCAGCGCCACGCGGCATGAGGTGGCAGCCGTGTAAACTAGAAGCGTTTGACCAGATATTCTGGCCTTTAATCATAGGCGAAAATGAAAAAATTCGCTAACAACAATAGTGCAGTAGAACTTTCAGCAGATCTGATTTCCTCTACTGTATAATCTCCAAAAACACAGCCAACGTTTTGTTGATTGCTTGATTGGCAGTGTTTGATGGGGTTGAATGGAGGCGCCTTTAATCGGCGAGAGGATGTTTGAACTTTCTTTTTGGATGAATAGAATAAACTTCCTGGCAACTAATTCGCTGTTTCCAAAGCGAACTCCTGTTGGACACTTGGATTTCATGAAATTTTAGGCAGCAATGATTTGGCTGCGCATACAACATAGGCTCTGATCTTTCGCGCTTAACGACTCTTTCTCAAGCCTGAATGCGCCAGGCAACTTGAATACAGGTAGCTGTTCATCCTCAGTGGCTTATGTGGCATGCAAGCTTTAGAAAAGAACTGCCCTTCACCTCTCTAAGTGTCTAGAAAAGACAATACACGTGTCAATCACGACTCACATCTAGGTAACAGCCAAAGCTTAGTGCTCCCTAGAAACGATGTCATACCCAACAATTCTGGACAAAAGAATTTTTCAACGAAAAAGAGTTTATGAACGCAATATTTTCTTAAAGAGTAAAATTAACAACTTATCTGCTGATCTCCAGTGAGCAGGCTTCCATTTGTTTGCTATTAATGTTTTGACTACCGTCAGAATCGTTCACTATTGATTTTCTACGGCAGTCTTTAACTGCTCGATGCAAGGGATAGAAAAACTTCAAAAGAATGATTTTGATACGCACCGGAAGAATGGACCGCTATCGTCAATATTTTCATAGCAGAGTAGCTTACAATTTTCCAATATTCAAAATTTTGGTCCAAGAATGCTGGACATTGGTCAAATGTTTAGGGGAATCCCCCAAGGTGGAGTAGATTTGTAATAAGGGTGTAATTACTCATTGGCATCCACCCAAGCGCAGCCATACGACTACAAAGGAAAGCTATACAGCTTTCTCAGAAACTTCGTAGTTAAACTACTTTTACTTTAATTCTTTAACTACGAAGTTTCTGAGAAAGCTGTATAGCTTTCCTTTGTAGCCGTATAGCTGCGCTTGGGTGGATGCCAATGAGTAATTACTCCCTTATTACAAATCTACTCCACCTTGGGGGATTCCCCTAAACATTTGACCAACACTCTTCCCACTTCGAGTTACTGATCAATTCGCTCTCGCCCTACCATAATAAGCTTGCCGTCCCGGTTAGCTCAATTGGTAGAGCGACTGCTCCGGTGGTTCCGGGTTCGAACCCCGGACCAGGACGAATTTTTCTTTAACTACGAAGTTTCTGAGAAAGCTGTATAGCTTTCCTTTGTAGCCGTATGGCTGCGCTTGGGTGGATGCCAATGAGTAATTACTCCCTTATTACAAATCTACTCCACCTTGGGGGATTCCCCTAAACATTTGACCAACACTCTTCCCACTTCGAGTTACTGATCAATTCGCTCTCGCCCTACCATAATAAGCTTGCCGTCCCGGTTAGCTCAATTGGTAGAGCGACTGCTCCGGTGTGGCGGTGGTTCCGGGTTCGAACCCCGGACCAGGACGAATTTTTCTTTAACTACGAAGTTTCTGAGAAAGCTGTATAGCTTTCCTTTGTAGCCGTATGGCTGCGCTTGGGTGGATGCCAATGAGTAATTACTCCCTTATTACAAATGCTGGACATGTTTGCGCTCACAAATTCATCTTCTCCGGTCCTCCTTTGGCCAATATGACCTCTTTTAGGGAGCACGTGCTCCTACCACGTGTTGTTTGTGGATCTTACCGCAACAAAAGTCGAAAATCTCCAAATAATGTTTGGCAGTAGTGACGTTGACGAGCATATGATTTTGCTCTTAATGCTAATAATGCTGTAAGCAGGAGCGGTTCGTGGAAGAGAACCGCCGTACGCGTGATATAAAGGCAATAAAAACAACGGTTGTGTATAAACAAAAACAAACGGAGAAATAAACAAATTACTCTTCATCAGTGACAAGAGAGAAAAAAAACAAATACACATAATCTCACCACTCTCATTGATACACTATCAGTTTGCAACGGTGGATCTACTTCATTGTGTAGTAGGTATAAAAACTTTTTTTTCTTTTTGGATGACCACGACCACAATTAACAATAGCAAATGAATAACTTCGCCTATTCGAAGCATATCTAAACGGTCACATAAGTAGGGTTTCCTTAATAGTGCTCAGAGGTGGGCATAATGCGCCTTTCAGATATAATGCACTTTACACGCGTGACGTGCATAATATAAACGTCCGTAATGAACGCGTTGTATAATTCCTTGAGTGTTTTCGCTTTAGTTGCGTGGCGTACGTACAGGGTTGGTCAGAAGTTCTCAGACCTCAGCGTTTGCTTTTCACTGATATATACCGAAACTTAAGATTCCAGTAAAGCTATCAAGGTTGTCAGAGTTGGGAATGATACTTTTCCTGCCTTCGGGACAGGTTTTCAGCTTAGGGGTACAATACTGCTCAAATGGCTGATTCTGTGGCCTAGGAGCTTTTGACCAACCTGTAAATATAATTTGTTTGGTAGGTAAGGGATCTAACGTTGTACGTGGTATGGTTAATCTAAGTCTTAGCAGGCAGCATGGTGGGCATTTCGTTTACAGAGTGCTTATATCGACAGTATTGTGAGTGATGCTCAAACTGTAAGCTATATTGAATCTGGCTTTAGAAATCATGCCGCACGTTAGCCTCCATCAGCAACAATTCGCTAAGGTGGGAAAATAAATGTCTGTTTAGCGAACACCTTTTGCCGGAGAAAACGCCTCCGTATGTATGCTCTGGGCCAGGGACATGCACTCTTGGAGAAACCTTTCCGTGAAAAGGAAGAGGGAGATGCATCAGGGTTGTCAGAATATAGACAAGGAAGAATAATAAGCAAAAAAAGAATCACGATACGCATGGCATGCACAATGAATAAGGTGGGATGCACAGCCAGCGAACACTGCAGGGCGCGTGAGCGCGTGTTGTATTGGGTCCTTACTTTTGACGTGTATTTGGCGTTTCCGGCGTTTGTCGGTTTTAGTCAGAAATAACAGTGCTGCTCTGATATTTCGCTAGTAGCTGCAAAAAACCAAGAATATCATTGTACGTTAGCCTTGTTGACATCGCTAACTTCCTTCTGCTGTCGTTGTTGGCCACTGTAGAAACGGCAGCTACCCAAGGAGGAAAAATGGACAGGCTTGGGTCCGGTCCCAAAGAAGAAAAAGTGTTCCTACAGCCGGTTAAGCCATGCGATGAAAGGAACGTTGGCTAAGGATTCTGGGAACTTATGTAATAATATATAAACAAAGGGAGGTAATATGACGAATAAGAATTAAGCAAAAAGTGAAATGATTTTAAAATTAATATGAAATTAACAAATGCATCATCCGGTTGCAACGATCCTTCGAGGCCCTGTGAATTTACACTGCTAGCAAACAAACGAATGTGCAAGTCATCCATGTTTGGTTTTATACATTTTCGGTCTAAAGTTTGCAAATTAACTTCATAACTGGGCTTATAACAGCTAGTAAACCTAGCAGAAGGGAGGCGCGGAATGCCACGTAATATTCGCTGAAGGTCACCGCCTCAGACAAGCTCAATATCTCTTGTGACTTTCATGTGAAGCCTGCAAGCAAGCGGAAGCACCATTCATGGGAGCATAATGTTTAAACGAACAAAGAATAAGGTTTCTAGCAAACCGTGCTCTCGTTCTGATTGAAATCACTGTGCGCAGCGGTGCCAAGGGATCGATTATTTTGTTTCAGCACAGAAAAACGTATTACATGTGCACATATACAGGTGGACTAAACTATCGAGCTTAGGGCTAAAGTATCCTAAACAGTGTTGGTCGGCTTATGGGTCACAGATGGAAGTCTGGTCCGTGTGTGGCAAGTCACTCAAGGCTATTGTGTGTCAACGTGTTGATATTGCAAGCGCCTCTGTCCAACGAACATATCATTGCAAGACTGTTTCATCAGGCCCCTTGTTTTGAGAAAGGGGTTACAAATTTCCGGCTATATCAAGGTTCACATTTTCTGTCTTATGTATCGTCAAGCCTCATTAATGTAAGTAACCCCTTGACAGACGTTGACTAAAGGCTTCACGACACACATCGGCTTATTGCGCTATTCAACTTTGCGCGGCGGTTCCTGCTGGTAATGTTGGACAATGAAAACCTGACTTGGAAACGCTCGAAATGTGTGGCGTATGCTGTCTTAGCGGCAAACCGACGCTATATTTTCTTCAAAATGTGGCAGAGTTGCACTAACAACATTGCCAATCTGCCCGTCACTGCAGCTAACACTAGCCGTCGACTCGTACTGGCTTGAGGCAACAGGGTTGTGAAGTCGAACAGGTTTACAAGTTGATACCGTGTTGAATCCACCTCATATAGAGGTATATACTACGTAGTTGCGCAGTATTTGGCAAAAAAAGACACGGTGTGGCATTGCTCAGTCATTTTCTCAAGCGAACGGAGTCAGGGGTCTGAAAAGAGGGTACCTGCGCGGCCTCCTCGCGTCTTACGAGGCGACTGTCTCCGCAACGGAGACTGTCATGCTGCCTGTGTGCGTCTAACGGAACGTGTATGACACGATAACGAGAGTTTTTTGGAACAGCCGTCGCCTTTGGAGGTGCGTGCTGGTCCACCGAGGCGTTCAGTACCGCTAACACTCGTAAAGCAAGGCTTCGCTAACCACCGGATGCTCGGCTCGCGTTACCGTGTGTCGCGGGTCGCTGCCCCGTCGCCCAACACCAACGAGGCGCAGGCGCGACACGCTTCAAACACCGCCGAGCGGGACATCATCGCCAAAGCGCCTGGAAGCAACAACCTCCTGACGAGTCAAGCCCGTCCTCAAGGGCCGTCGCCGAAGCGCGGACATCTGGCGAGAGTCGCCGTCTCGGTGGTCACGCAGCGAAGGGGCAAAGAAGAAGAAGTCAACCTCCGCCGCCAAGAACGTTCCCCCTCTCGCCACCGGGAAACTTGCCGCCTCTCAAGCGGCGACTCAGACCCAAAGAAGATTAGGTCTGGTCCTCCCGCGACACCCTGTCCCGTTTTTTACGCGACGTAAGGAGGAAGCTCGACCCGGTCTATCCGTGAGTGTCGTGTGGGGGGCAACTTATTCACTCACCGTGGCGGGGTTGAGCGGATCTGCTGCAGCCTCGACGTCGTCGGCGGCGGTAACCCTGCTGCGCCAACATCGATTGACGCCGAGCGCGGCCCCCTTCCCTCGCCAACATGGCGCCGATATCGATCGCGTCTCGCCGGAGGTGAAAAGGGAAGCGGCCGGGGAGAGGGGGTGTCTCAGGAATACTCTTCTCCTCCTAGCCTCTCTGTCCGCGCTTCTCCCGTTTTCCCGCTTGCCTTCCCGTTTCGTTTTCCCTCTCTCAGACGTCGCGGATCGCGGTGCGCGGCCAGCTTCGGCAGTCGCCATCATTGACCTGCAAGGTGAATCTAACGCCGCACAGCGCCATCCTGTGGCGGCTATGTGAACGCTGTCTGCGATAATCTCATTCTCTGACACTTTGGGTGTTCGTGGCGCTAAGTACGAATATGTGGTTTACCAAGGTAAACATTATCTGTATTGAGCGACTTGAGACTTGTCTGCGCGTTTTTTTTAAGCTGCTGGAGTTGTAATTTTTTTTCTGAACGATAGATGCATTAAGAACCTTCTTCCACATTCGGTATTCCCAGATGTTCTGGGCCAGCGCATTTCTTCAACGCGATGTTTTTATGAACGCAATGTTTTCTGAAATCGTAAAATTCCACCTTAATTGATGCATCCGGAGACGTCGCCTCGGGACGCATGTAGTTTTCTTGTATATATTGTCAGAAACACACGCCTTTGATTTTATATGGCAGTGTCAACTACTCACTGAGAGCGCAGGCCAAAAATAAAAGCAAGTTTTTGCTGCGCATCGCAAGATTAGACTATTCCCATCGATATTTCCATAGCAGTACCTTACCATATTCCACAGTTGCCTCAGAATTAAAAGTGATGTGGCCGTCATAAGTTCGCAGCGCAAACCATGCCCGTTTCTTTTGGCGACCACTCGTAAGTGACACCTGTAGCATACTCCGTACAGTGTTGCCGTTACCGGACTATCGGAAGCCCGCGCGCGGTCAGTGCGCATGCGCTGATTCGTTGAGGCCGCCAGATGGCACCAGGTACTCAGAAGCTGCGCGTACGCCTGGCGCATCCGGACCAATCAGCGCGTGCGCTCTGGCGGTGGGCGGGTTACCGGTAATCCGGTAACGTTAACAGTAACATGGCATGCTAAAGGCGTTCAATTATCCCTGCCGTGACGTGTTGGAGTACGCCAGTCTTGCTCTAACGCGGCAAAAGCCACTCAGTATGCCGCGAGAGTGAGACAGCGCTCATATGCCTTTACAAAAGTACGAAGCATCCAATTTAAACTGAAACTGAAGGCGAATTGAAGTTTGCCTGATAATACTTTCCCTGAAAGTGCAGGTTTTGTAAGCTGGGGGAGGTCGATAACTGAAATACCGGTATCGCCATCGCTACCCGTTTTCGCAAGCAAGCTGTGATGAAATCAGAACAGGTTTTAATGCTATAGCATTTAGGTTGTAGTCTGCGAAAACCTCCCGGTTTCTCCGTAGCGAAATTCTCTCAGTGGTCGATAGGGTCGCGATGTTATCAAGAACACCAAATCTGAAAATCTGACTTGAATGTCCGAGTGCCTTCCATTGGACGATAATATCGGGTTATAATAACCGGACCAACTTTTCCACATTAATCCACCAAATAGCCCACACTAATTCCGAATATTCCACTTTAATACACCAGTTGGTCTCCGTTAGTCTAACTTAACCCACCCACTGATTTCCACACATCCCCCTTAATCCACCCACTAATTTATGGTAGTCATCCTTGATCCCCCAACGTATCCTGACTAATCCACTTTAATCCATTTGTTGAAGTCGGCCTACTTCCAAAATTTGGGAGGTTTTTTGCAATATTTGGAGGTGGGCTAACACCGAAATGTTAGTTAAAAATCGTGTTTTTCTGTGCGGATCCCACAGACTAAGCTACAGAAAGACAGGGATCACGGAGCCGGTTTCAGAGCCGGTTTCTGTCTTGGCGTCTTGAGTTTATGTTAGCTGGCGGAAAGAAAGTGTTGATATTTATTGCAACTTTCTGAGCAATAATTGGGTATTTCGCGCTTACTGAGCTCACATCGAGGCAGTCAGAAAGGGGCATAAAGATGGCTGCAATGAGGAAAAACTGGGCGCATTGTGCTCAATGTCTACTGAAAGAAAACAAAGGGGCGAAAGCTTATGCGAACAATGACGCTTTGTCATGCTCGCGTTTCAGGTGTTTTTGGTAAGAGGAAAGAAAACTTTCCATGATGTGGTTTCTGCTGTTGGCAATTCTTCACAAATACTCGCCGCGGTGGCTCGGTGGTTACGGCGCTCGGCTGCTGACCCGAAAGACGCGGGTCCGATCCCGGCCGCGGCGGCCGAATTTCGATGAAGGCGAAATTCTAGACGCCCGTGTGCTGTGCGATGTCAGTGCACGTTAAGGAAACCCAGGTGGTCGAAATGTCCGGAGCCCTTCACTACGGCGTCCCTCATAGCCTGAGTTGCTTTGGGACGTTAAACCCTAAGAAACCAATAAACCAACCAACTCGTTACAAATCCTTGTTGACATAATTATTTTTTTCTGGTTTCTCTGCAAAGCTATTCTAAATATTGCCGTTTACTATTCACTTATATTTAGTTAAATATTTTCTTTTTCACTTAATGAATAAATAAAACCATCAGTGGAGCCGCTGGGGTATCCACTGTGCTTTATGGACAGGTGCCCTTAGAACAGAGTAAGGAAAAGAAGACCTTATGCTTTGGTAGACGCTGGCGAAAGAAGAAGAAGCAAGAAAAGGGTGGAGAAGAAGAAGAAGATAAGACTTCGGGTCTCCCCTGTAAGCGTCTACAGTTGCCGATTTGGTAAGGACCTCTCTCCATAATTTGTTTTACAACCAGTTCCCTCCTTACGCCAGTTCTGTAGTGAACTGGCAGCAGCCCTCTCGACTCGAATGAATTTCAGTCCCCTATTGAGCAGCGTGCCAGTGTGAAGTGCACCGTGACGGCTTTCACTGCAGTTAGGAGCAGCGTGTGCTTGCAAACGCCAACATACCGCTGGTGCGTCAGGAGCGTTTCACTTAACTAGCTCATAGACAAGGTAGACAGAAAGCAGGTAGATGGGTTTCCTGACAACACAAAGTGAACAAGGTTTGGGGGGAAGCCTCAGGGTGCTTTCCAACGTTTCGACAACAGGATTTGCTTCGTCTGGGTTATCCGTTTCGGCAACGCGTTGCCCAGACGAAGACAAGTCCTCTTGTCGAAATTTGGCAGGCACCCTAAGCTTCTCTCTCTCCTTCACTTTGCGTTAGCCGATACACAAACAGCACAAAACAAAGCTGGTGATTGTCCCGAGTAGTCAATTTCCTTGACGTTCTGTCCCATTTGGGAATGCGGCTTTGGAGGCCATTCTCATATTGCCATGAGCTTACAAAAATTATGAAGCAGGAGGTACAATCGTCGGTGATGACAACGGGACCTGGTATCATTGTCGTAAGAAATAAAAAAAACGCCAAAGCAAACCAAACAATAGTTTGTTTCAAGACGCCTTTCTTAAGCATACTGACGATGTTGCATCCTTCTTACAACGGGCTCCTTCAAATTCGTTACAACGGGGTTCAAGTGTATATCATAACGAGCCCCTCATTTCCCTTCCCTTGTCTGCTCGCTATAACATGAAAGCTTCTACTCCTATTAATTTTGGAGAAGTCGTCGCGCGATATGGTTTTGTAGCAGTGCTTCTTTGCGGGTCCATAACAGCGGATGTCGAGAAAGGAAAATCCTCGAAAACCAAGACATTGAACGTTGTGCCTACTTTTTGATGGCGGCATCATGCACCACCATGAATACTTGGTAGACATACGTGAACGGAACGGTTTAATGCTTGAGCAAATGTTGAAATCTTTTCAAAAAGATCGATGTACTTTTAAGGCCCCGATCTTAAACACTGTTCAGGATGGCTTTCCATAGGGTTCAGTATTATGGTAATGGCGGTCATCATCGTAACGGGTAAAATTAATGTGATCTGGACAAACGAATATTGCCAGGTTAGAACTCCCTGCATATAGCATCGCAGTGCAACGGCTAGCTGAGGCATTCATAATGGCGGCCACCATGGCTAGAAAAAAAAATATGCAAAGCTGAGGTGTGCATAGGAGTGAGGCTGTCCCTTTGAACTCTGATTTGATGCTACTGAGGTGTATTAATTTAACATTCCCATCTCATTTTCTGCAGTGCAGCCCTCCTTGGACATTATTTCTTGCCTGCTTGCACCGTGCCGTCAGATCGCCCAGACATGCAGACTACAAGAATCCGAATGGAGCCGCGTACATTCACTACATCTACAATTTACATGACAAGCCGTAAGTATACGACTTCGGAGATATTGGTACCAGCGAACAGACGGGATCACCAGAAGAAGAGAGTACATGGGGCAGTGCATGTACCCTTTCTGTTGACCCCGTCTGTTCGGTGGTACCAGTATGTTCGAATTATGCCAACTTGCTCGCATAGTCACCTTGTTGATGTATACGTCTTCGTTTCATTTACCAATTGCGCGGAAGAAGTAACAATCTCGGAGGTATCAAGTAGTGCATTGACAAAAATAAATCTATGCATTGGAGGCATTTGTTCTGTACTATCAATGTTCTTGAGCTCATGATCACTCACCGCGGGTGTTTTAGTGCCGGTGTCGCTGGGCTGTCGACAGCAAGGCGACGGGATTTAATCCTTACTACGGTGGTCTCATTTCCAGCGAGCTGGCATAAAAAAGAAACTAAAAATGCTTCTCTTGTACGATGTCAGCGGATGGTGGGAATCCCACTGGATGAAAAATTAATGGTCGGCCTCGATGCACCACTTTCGCATAACCCGTGCAAAGCATCGGGACGATAAAGCCGACTTGTCGTAAAACTGCATGCCACTACGGGGAACGAAACTGTTGTAACAACTCAGCCGCGTACAATCTTTACAACTTGCCTGGATGGCGTGATCATTAGATTAGTTGGTTGGATGATTGATAAATTATCAATAGGAACTCAATAAAGAGAATCACAGACATATTAACTATAGAACGTTAACGCCACAACGTTCCTTTTTTGAAATCTTGCATTGTTTATTATTTTTCCAGGTTTCGAAAAAACACAGCAAGTATTCTCAGCTGCGCGCGCGTAATACATGGTTGCCGCGTTGTAGTTTCCAAGGAGAGGAGGAAAACAGCTTCTTTAGAAAGAACGCAGCAAATGTATGGTATAGCCATGGTCACTTTTGTAACGGTGAAGTAACCATTCGTCCGTCCATTTTGCTTCACTTATTTCTGATATATTTTTTCTACGCCTGGTCCTTTGGAAGAGCGTCTTTACGTGAGCATTTGTCACATTTCGTGCTCCTCTTTTGTGGCGCCGCGACTTGGTGCTTCTGTTACACCGTTTTCACATTCAACGCACCGCATGCATTTTTTCTCCCAGCGAAGATTGCCTCCGCTGAGGAGTTCCTGCCTCTTGTCAGTTACAATGCTTACTAACGCTTACAATTTGGAGCGGGTAAAAAAGAGAGCGTAGACGTTTCATGGAATCCTGGACGACCAGAGTCTGTCTCAATTCGCTCGCGCGCTAAACTCGAAGGTGCTTACGACGAGACTCTCTCTTCTTCCTCTCGCCAGGCGGATAGCCGACGCAGGAAGCCAGCTGTTCGCAGCTGCCTTCATCGTGGCTCTCATCGCCGGGTTGGCTCTCGCCATTGTGATTCTCAAGCTAAGTACGTGCTAAGGCGACTGCGATAGCCTGTATTCCCACGTGACCCCAATGCGCCATTGGCTGGAAGGTAAAGGTGTCTTTAGACCGGATCACTCTCATTGGCTGGAGGGAAGAGGCCTCACCAGACCGGAGCATTCCCACGGATTCGAGAGAACTGACTTCAAGAGGGGGAACATTCTGATTGGCTTGAAGGTAGTGACGCCACAGGACCGAAAGTGGCGCCACTTTCGGTAAAGACAGGAACAGCTGCAACAGCATTATCACCACATAGTGGAATTACCCAACAAACACAAAACCTCCTCAAAATCTCCCAAAAACAACCCATCGGGACATTTGGAATCTCCCCAGGAGGTGCTCAAATTTCCCGAACACATCCAAAAAACGTCCCCACAACTAGCGGTGTCCAAAAAGTTGTGCGTCCCATGGAAAGCCCCAAAAGGTTAATGCTCGATTTCTCGGCTCTGGTTCAATAAAATTATTCCTCCTTTTTCATGCAGCCTGCAGGCATCCAAGCGCACATATTTGCCAAATTTCAGGCGCATACTACTTTACAGGTGATGGAATTCACCTGTCCACTTGTGTGAATGCGTGCTGGCTCGGCCGTTGCGCACTCTGAAATGTCCTAGCATTTTACACACAAAGGAAATATGAATTCAAAAAGTCACCCCATCTTGCCCATATAAGAACAAATAGCAGCACCACACAGAAGTCATTTCAGTTTACTAGCCGTACTCTTAGCACGACTTGTCAAGGGCGTCCGCGGAACTTTTCCCAGGGGGGGGGGGGGGGGGGGGGGCACCTGAAGTCCGGGGATGAGGGCGGCGGTAGGTTAGCACCAAAAAGAAACTAGTGCATAAATAATATCCGTAATTCCAGGGGGGGGGGGAACCGCCACCCTTGCCCCCTTTCCGGACGCCCATGCGACTTGTAGCCTATTGTCCATACCGGCGACAACAGCACTATACACCACCACAATCAAAATGCAAGTCAAAGAAAAACAATAAAGACGAACTGAAAGTCCGTGCTGAACAAAACTTCCGGTCAACGGCGCAAATTGGAATGAATACAAACAGCAGACGCAAACGTAGGCACCTTTTAATACACAATTTGTACATAGCACTACGGCGCCATGCATATAATGATCGCCACTTTTTCTCTAGCTCTGAGAAATCTGCAAAATGAAGAAAGTAAAACAGAACATGGGCTGGAAGTTGATGCACCTTAAAGAAGTATTCTAAGGGCTACAAAAGCAGATATGCACGCGCAAAAGCAAACGTACGTAAAGAGGAACTTGGATGACAAAACAAAAGGCGAGATGGGCGTACGCTGCAGACACGCAGTTTCAGGTCATGGATTTTCTTCAAGTTGAAACCCCCCTTTCTCGGAACAAGCTTCAGCGACATGTTATCAAAACAGAAAAAAAATAGTTCTACCAGGCGAAAATAAAAAAAAGTGCGAAAAGGCCCTGCAGTATGTTTTGAATAAATAAATAAAATAAACCAACATACCTTGACAACTTTGCCTACGGAAATTCAAGGGACGAAATAGGAGGCTGCAACAGCTGAAACCATGAATTAAACGCAGCCTTCTGTCCTGCGCCTTCTCACAGCACAGCGAACGCTCAAACATACGCGTTACACCCTCGTAACGATCCTGGGAGTTTTTTATGGTGACTAAGTGTGGGGATAAGACTGCTTGAAGCTAGGCGGGAGGGGGGACGTCTTGAGGCAGGTGCGGTGGCGCGCTGCATCCATGGTGCGGCAGACAGCGCATGCGGCACAGTCCAGCGTGGGAGTCGAGATCAAGGCACGTTTAATCCGGTGCGGGAGAGTCAATATAGCCACGCAAACACTGCACAAACTACACCGCTGCGACAGGATGGCTGGGTGGTGGCGAAGTAGGTAGAACAGGCTAATCCATGGGCACTCGCTGAAAGAGAGTGGTGGGTCTCCGAAGGTTCTTCCCGCCTATGACCGTAGTAGAGGGCCACGCTTCCACCACCAACGCGCTGCAGTCGTCGCAGGCGCTGAGGAATGCAGGTGCGTATGAGGAGTCGCCTATTGCCATGAACTCCGCCGCCGCCAATGCCGCCTCGATGCGAATCAGTAGGGCCGTGAAGCTGCTCAAAGGACTTGCGATGCGCCGTTGCATGAGTTCCAAAAGGAATGGTATGGGCACGCCGAAGTGCGCGGGAAAACTGCCGTGAATCCGTAGCTACGAAGTCCACGACAGCCCAGTTGGCGTAGTGATACGAGCAAGAACTGCCGCGCGCTGGGGCTTGTGCTCGAACGGTTGAGGCAGCGCGAATAACAGCGCGCAAAATGGCTTCCGTCCAGCGAGGAAGCCGGGCGAGCGACGGGAGGCCATTACTGCACTTCTGCTAGGCAGCGTCGCAGCTAGGAGCGCCGATAGCCGGAGTTGCCTGGAGAGGCCACCACACAATGTTGCATTTGGACGGCAGCAGGGGAAACGCTAGAAGACGGGAAAGTTGGTGACCGCCGCTTACGGCGGCGCGATGAAAATGGAGACCGCCGTCACCTGCCTGCAGCATGGAGCCGACGGCGCACGTGCAAGAAACGCATGCGCCGAGAGAGATGCGGGGCTAACCGCTTCCTTCGGCTGTTCGAATGAAACTGCTGTTTCATCTCTCAAAACGACGCGTGCAAGAGCAAAACCTCCTCTCGCCGCAGCTTGTGGCGCGAGGCAGAGAGAAAAGAACGCGAGCAGTCGATTTTTGTTGTTGAAAATCATTTGACCCGAAAGCGTTATGCCCAGTTACCTTTCTGGGACCAAAATCCATTAACTCGCTTTTGTTGCTGCTTAAAACTAGAAAAAACGTTTCTAGACCTTTAGTGGGAGCACTGCCTTTTTGCTTGTGTTTCTATGTCTTGCCTCTATGGTCTGGAACCGTTTGAGAAACGTTGTACTGGGACTTGGACATTCCATCCTTTCTAGGCGCACATGGGGAGGTCTTGTGCTTGTTGGGTAGGTGTCCCTGGGAATTTTGCAGCACAAGTTTTATGGAGAGTTGAAGAGCGTAGAACGTAGGGGCAACTCCCAAGCAGTACAGGTAATCTGCCTAATATTGGAAATGGCTGGTTTCGGTCTGGTCTTTTGTAGGAGCCTGTGCGGCTGGGGCACGTGGGTAGCTGGTCAACAAAAAACGAGAAACAAGAAAAAAACGAGAGGCAAGGAACAAATCGCTGTCTGGCGTTTGAAAAGAGCCCTGTGTGAAAGCAGAGTGGTACTTGTGGACGCGTGCTTTGGAGAGAATTTAAAATTCATGGCATCGACGATTAGGAGTCTTGTATAGCGGGTGTTGGACAAAACCACAGATTCAGACAGGCAAGACTCAACAACTATCCATCTATCAGGAAACGAGCTCTCTCTCATGTCATACTTTTTCCTGTGGTCCTGGTCTTTCTCTCCACTTACATTATGACTCCGATTGAACTCACCTAACTTTCACCTTACCGAAGCTTTAATAGTTTGCCAATCACTGTGTTTGAACTCATAAAGCTGCGCCATTTTGCGCTTTGCCTTCCTCATAAATTTTATCAACCATGTGCTACTTTAAGCATTACCACGTTTCTAATCATGTACCGCGCACTGTAGATGCGGACCAATTAAGCGCGCTTTGAACTCTCAGCATGTACGTGAGTAGTTTGTAGAAAGCGTGCAATATATACAAGGCGGCTATGATAGCATTCCATTTCGTCAAACTCTGTTCTTGGCAGCCGCGCTTCTGTCTGATTCGAGCGACAGCGACAGTATAGAGCAATGAAAGTACGAAAAAGATTAAATTCAATGAAACTAAAATGAAACAATTATATCACCATGCGCCCCACTGTCCTTGGATGACAGAGCCTGGGGCCGAAATCCACATGAGATGAAAAAAAAAAAGAAATTCACTAAAATTATTTACCCCACACAGGCGAATTCCACTCAATGATCTCCGCTTTATGCACCCTTCATTCACGCTGAGTGGCTGAGTGATTACGCATAACAACAAAGAAAAAACATACAGCCCGAAAACCAGTCTCTCTGCCCTTTTAAAAATCTGGCTTAATAGGAGGTACTTTCTGATGGTTATCTCGACAACCAAAACGCAGGATATGACCACGCGGACGAGACTCCAGCCGAAACCGATTTGACGTACCAGCTTCAGAAATCGAACGCGACCGCGACCACGACCGCCACCTCTGTTGCTACAACGGCGGATGACGTGGAAACGGAGCCGACAGTAAAAGAGACGACACCTTCTACAAGCACAGGGACGACAAGTACGAACAGTGGGCGCTATAAGGCTATGAAGATGAAAATAGTGTGTTTTGGCACTTTCGTACTTTTTGTAAAACTTCAGGTTGGCAATATCGGAGAGCTTTGTGCCACGCCGACCGTCACCGCACCGTGGCGCCGCGTCCGGGTCGTTGCATAGCCTTCTGTTTGGGAATATCAGAGCTGCTCAGCACAGTTTTTTGCACAGTTTTGTTGTTGTTGTTATTGCGACTGAAAGAAGGATGAAGAGGAAGTTGCACGGGCCTGCCTAGTGGCTCGAGCTGAAAACTTGCTGGTTGTCCTATCGAACACACGAAAAGCTCTGCAAAATCATAGAACAAACTTGGTCCCCTTTTAATGTCTAAACGACGAAAATCGGCCAGTTACGTTGTTGTACTCCACTGCTTACTTAACTTTGTTAAAAATGTGGTGCGGTTTAACTACTGTTGAACATGGTTAGAGAGCGAAAGCTATGGTGTATAGGGCAACTATATATACGCGGCTTGGCGTCTGTAACGTTGAGTGCGTTCCGGACACTGGATAGGCAGCGCGCCCATCCTGCCACCCTGGCACGCTTTTGATGTTCGGGGGTTGGGGGTATCTGTTGTCTCAGCCAGCGTCTTCGCTTCGGCGGACGCGGTTGTTGCGACGCGCGGCTCTTTCACTATTTCCTCTTATCTTTTAACTCTCTTCTATCTGCACGTGGCAGCGGTGGTGGCTCGGCTCGAGCCAGTCGGCAGGCCCGTGCACTTTCCTTTTGATCCTTCTCTCAGTCGAAACAACAACACCACCACCCTGGCAGGTGGCAGTTAATAGTTGATCGCGAGAGTATGCTCCCCCAATGAATGCCGCGGCCTTTTGCTGCAGTGCCTGGTGTCTGCCACAACGTTGTCAGCTCTTACGCATGCAGGCCACATCTCTCTCTCACCACCCCAAGTACCTCAAAGCGCGAATCAGGCGCACATCTGTCCCTACCGCAATGTAGCTTAATGCACAGGCTTAACTGGCCAGGGGGCCAGTTAAGCGCCTTTTATTTGCTTTCGAAGCTGGCGCTCTTCATCGGTTTCGTGCTTAAAGCGCGATTCAGGTGTGCACTGTCGCAGGGAGCCAGTTATGCACTTTCCTTTCCTTTGCTTTATCTGAAGGTGAAATGAAGGTGAAATTTCCAGGCACGGTGACCTTGGCTTTACCTAGCGCAGTGAAGCTTTCGCTTCAACACATTCGGTTTGATTTATGGTGGTTTAACGTCTCCAAGCGACTCAGGCTATGAGGGACGCCGTAGTGAAGGGCTCCGGAAATTCTGACCTCCTGAGGTTCTCTAACATGCACGGACACCGCACAGTACACTGGCTTCTAGAAATTCGCCTCCATCGGAATTCGGCCGCCATGGCCGGGTTCAAACCTGTGTCTTTCGGTTCAGCAGCCGAGCGCCGTACCCACTGAGCCACCGTGGTGGCCTAGCCATTGTGTGGCTGTACGGTTGGCTGGATAGCTGGTGGTCTGTGATTAAGTTAGAAGGGCCTAAAGAGAGCACAATTAGTCAGGAAATAAACGCCAGTTAATGATAGCCTATCAAAATCATGAAGAAATGGGCATGGCCCGGCAGGAAATGTGAATACTAGATAACCGACGGTTCCTTAAGGTAACGGAGTGCATTCCAAGAGAGGGAAAGCTTAGCAGCGGATGTCAGTAAGGTGGATAGACGAAGTTAGGTTTTTTGAGGTGACCGAAGCTGTCACATGAGGGGGTTGATTGGAGGGGAATGGGAGGGGATTTTGCCCGGCATTAAGCGTAGTTAGGCCGTTGATGATGGTTGAAATTAGGGACATAGATTGTACTGGGAATAAGAAAAAGAAACAAGAAAAAATGCATCCCGACCCGCACCACAATTGTTCTCGCCAGTACCCGAAATCTAAGTGCCTGGTATCCAAAGGCTCCAAATCGAAGTTTGGCGCCAGTCGCCCTCCGGTTGCCGCCAAAGGTGTATGTCTGACTTGCGCTCGTGTCGTGGCTCTTTCGCTGTGTGCTGTCCCACGTTGGCTACTGTTCTAATCGCGTATCAGGTTGTAACGGAGCCAGAATTAACGCCGCGTGTGTCTACCGTCGGCGTAATTCCCGCGAGCAGAGAGGGCGACCACAGAAGTACGTCGCTGAAGATGGAATATCGGCAGCTGCGCAGGCTGAACGCATGCCGTGAGCACCATTTACGGAGGATGAGAAGCAGGCCTTGGGAACTTCCTACTTTAGTGCTATCACATTCTCAACACGTAATGTAATTAAGCGCTCCCTAAATTTTTCTTCGACTTTCTTCCTGAAAAACCAGAGTTCAGCTTGGGAGAAGGCCCCCGTTATAAATCCAGCCGTGTAAGCAGCAGGCTATCGATATAAGCTTGACCTCAAGTTGACCCCCAGTCAAAACGGGGCAGTGACACTAACCCATGCTCATCCAGGAATCTCGGCGGGGAAGGCGCGGGCTGCGGTATTGTAAGTTGTGCTGAACGTCCTCATGAACCAGTCATCGCGTCTCCAAAAGTTTATCCTGTCGGTATTTCAGCTGGTTCGGAATGCGTCGGCGGAATACAGTGCCGTGATCGCGAGTGCCTCGGTGAGAATATACGCTCACTGACATGCGCACTTCGTGGTCCTGCCTCACACTTCCAGGAGAGATACTGGACCGTCAGACCTTGTTCTGCACCTACGGCACGCGAACGGCGAAGGACACATTGTTCCCCGATGACGGCCTCTGCGACCTGATGTACTTCGACTCGATCTACAAGGAGAACCAAAACTTTCTCTCGAAACCGGAGCGCTTCAGTGAGAACCTTCTGGCTTTCCTGGAAAAGACCGCAGCCTACCAGGAAACAGAGGTTGGAGTGGCCTTCGCTTATAAGTAAGCACATTAGGCTTCTTCCTGAACAGACATCCATAAGTTTAAGTGGCAGAACCTTCTATATGTGTCGTAGGCATAAAAGCGTTGAGTTTCAAAGACTCACTTGTTTCGACAATTGTGGAGTAGACAATAATACACCACGTGAGCGTAAATCAATACATGTTTTTTTTGGCTCAGTTTTGTGCGCAGCTGAGTTCAACCGGAGAGGCACGCTTGGACATTTCACTCAAAAGGAACGTATGTCCCACTGTGGCAGAAACGGCCACGGGAAGAAGAAGGAAACAGCACTTGAAACATTTTCACTATGATCGGTGATGAATTGATTTTGTTCAGAGTTTTTGACTGTACAGCTAACTATTTCCGTTGAGCAATTATCTACCGAGCATAGCTCTATTATTTATGCATCCACATATGGAATATGAAGGTCATGAGTTGCAAGACGCTTGCAGTGTTTGTGGCCTTCTTTAATTCGCCATTTCTACAAAGTATCTTCTGCGCTGACGATCACGCTTCTTTTCTGAGGATGACCATAGACGCACTAGCAGAAGAAATGTAAACCGCTTGCTGCCTCTCAGGGCACAAGTATGTTATGCAATTGTCATATTTTCATCTGCTCTCGCTCTCGGCTGGAACTGGTTAGCACTACTATGCGCCCCAGCGCTATTTATTCATTAGAACAGAAATCGACCGCTTGACCTACAGGTCATCTGGCTGATAATCTTTAGCTCACATCATATTAACAAAAAAAGAGAAACATGTGTGTCTAATGTGTGGGGATGAGCTCACAATTAATCACATTTTAATCTCTTGTCCGCATTTCGAAGAACGAGAAAAAAATTTTTCACTGTATTTTACAATGAACACATTCCATTTCATCCCGCATTGCTTTTAGGGGAGCAAGCACTCGTCAATTTTTGTCTTGTTTGTAAGCTTCTGAAGAAAGCCAATGTTTTAAATCTGATATAATATCATAACATCTATACACTTAATATAACAGATCATCTAACCTTGTGTTTGGCGCATGATAGCAACAGTTGCTTATACGCCATAAACGCCCATATAACTAACTAACTAACTAACTAACTAACTAACTAACTAACTAACTAACTAACTAACTAACTAACTAACTAACTAACTAACTAACTAACTAACTAACTAACTAACTAACTAACTAACTGACTGACTGACTGACTGACTGACTGACTGACTGACTGACTGACTGACTGACTGACTGACTGACTGACTGGGCTGACTGGACTGACTGGACTGACTGACTGGACTGACTGGACTGGCTGGACTGACTGACTGACTGACTGACTGACTGACTGACTGACTGACTGACTGACTGACTGACTGACTGACAGACTGACTGACTGGACTGACTGACTGACTGACTGACTGAACTGACTGACTGGACTGACTGGACTGACTGGACTGACTGGACTGGCTGGACTGACTGACTGACTGACTGACGGACTACTTTAGCTCCCATCATGCCTGTACAAGATTCACCTTCGCCATCCTAAAACCATTCACACTTCACACCCTCCTGCCCCTCAGCAGGTCTTGCTCCCTATTTAAACCCCGCCAATACGAACACTTTGCCCAGACGAAGACGTTATTTTGTCGAAACGTTGCCAAGCACCCTGACGTTTACCCCTTACTTGTTCACTTTGTGATTATTGGAACCACCTGACCAACCTCTCTCTACCATAAGCAGCATTCAGTATCACAGCCTTTTAGACTCAAGTTCATAGCATCAGCATAGCTAGTTCTTTACGTCAGTACTCCATCAGGAGCACATACTGTTGGGCGAGTTGGGGCATTGCAAACACGTACAAGCGCATAAGAACACGGACAAAGAAAAAAATTGGCCGTGGCTTAGTTCTGCTTAAGTCTGGATATACAGTCGCGAGGAAAAAATATTAGCACAGATCATTGGCGATCAAAATTCGTATATCTCACCACGCGACACTGCGGTACGCAGACCAGCCCAACGGGCCGTTTCCATGTTTGCAGCGTAGGGGGGGACGGCATGAAGTAAGCTTTATCAAGCGTGCACCGTCCGAGCGTTGAAGTGCCCACCCTACGTGACTGTGCTTGCGGCATTTATTTTGGCTCGGTTATCATGAGCAAAGATGGCCTCTTCTTATTACTGTTTGTTTGTGTCCGCGATGGTTTGTCAAAAGGAACTCGCGGGAACAATAGATGATAGCGCTGCTTTTAGTCAGTAATTTTGCGGTCCGTGGTGGTCCGCTGAACCCCCCTAATACTGTAGAATGGGAACGGCCCGGCACTCTCGTTATCAGCCTCTTCGCCACCCGCAGCGCCACGCGTTGTCATTCCGGCACTCTGGTGTTCCGTCGTGTGTGCTAATCTTTTTTACCCGCGACTGTACAAGCGAAAAGCTGCAGTTATGCTTTGTTTGACGCCATGGCTGTCGCAGTTCGCGCACAATGCACTGGGAGCACCACGATAACGGTGTAGGCAAGCGCGTTATACAGCCCTCCTTCCGCATGCGCAGTAAGTGTGCTAAACACGCGGCTGCAACGAAAGGTGAAACAGTGGGGAGGAGGCGAGCGCAGTAGCGGCGGTGAGGAGGCGGCGCACATGCGCAGTAGCGCGCGGCTGCGCAGAAAGGTCAGGCGGCGGAGTCGCGGCGGCGGTTCCGGTCCGACCACCTGCGCCTCTTCTGTGACGTCACTCGGTTCTGCGCGCGCGCAGCTGTGGCTTATTCTGATCACGGAGCATACGCCAGACCCGGTGTTGACTAGCCTAGTGAAGCTTTTCGCTTCAAAACTACTTCATCAGCCTGGCAGTTTGCGAGAGCCGCTTAGGTAATATTAAAGGATCGTTTTCTTGAACACCGAGAACTAACTCCTCTCACCAGTATAAAACGCGGTGAGTTTGTTTTAACTAGGCTTCTCAGCTAGGGGTTCGTTTATCTCAGTTTTTGATCGCTTGCATAGGGCGTATTCTCTGGGAGTCTTATTCTGGACATATCTTTGTAATTCGTCACCCTAGCTTTAAGTACTGTACCCTGCAAAAGTCATTGCTGGTCTGAGGACGAAAGCTGTGGACACTAATAGTAAAACGACGAAATGACTAGTCAGGAAATTAATCGTGGGTTACAAAGTGTGCCTCATGGATTTTTGTTTCTCCAGTGTCAGCGTTGCACAGAGCCATGTTGCGCGTTTACACTCTCCAGGATGATCGCCAACCTGCGTGCGGATCTTAACAAGAGCAACGCGAAGCCGCTGAACACGTTCTGGAAAAGGGGAATCCGCAACTTCGGCGTCGTCGACATGCCGGCCTTCGGCGTCGAGACCAGTGGCATCAGCGAGGTGTTCCTTGCACTCAGGGTGAGATTCCCGATATGTGCGTTTGGAAGATTAAACGTAGAGGATAACTGAAGAAGTTATTTTTTTGTGCAGTACAGTACAATGTCAATTAGTAAGGCGAGTTCGTTGGACACACAGGTCGGTTTAGTGAAATGTCAATTACTGAGCTCAGTGCTTTGACCAACTTTGTGCCAGTGGATGACCAATAGTATCCTCCAGGCAACATTCTTTAACCATGAAATTCTTTCCTGCCTGAAGCGTCACCTCTACCGTTCAGACTGACGGTGTGCTGGAGGCTACAGGGTTAGGCCATGAACCCTCGTCTGAAAGGTATAGTTCTTTAGTATCGAACTGTGTCCGAATATGTCATGCTTTTTACTTTTTAATCGCGATTTTAATGGTAGGAGTGAAAGAAATATAACAACGCAACTCGCCTTAAATACTGTGATCGTTACTTCTTCCGTGTGCTGTCCTTGCGGCAAAAACAATCTATTGTCATCAATATTCACGACTTGCGAAGACGAGTTCGGGAATTTTGCGTTCTCTTCCTGACGTGCGGCATTGCTAATTTAGATATTTTATTTTAGACGACGCTAACTACGCCAATCTTAGATAAAGCAGCGCGCGGAGAAATGAAAAACAATTGCAAGGGTCACAAGAAAAGGTGCAACAAAGTTTCGGAAGAGTGCGTATATCTTTAGTCTTACAAGTAAACAGAGAGAGAATTTTTATTTCCTGCGTCCGCTCCGGCAGCTCCATAGACGTTTTCCCACAACTCCTGTGCCTCAACGTCATGGACTAAACAATCTGGCGCGTGCAAATCCCAGGCGTTAAAATTCATGCGATTTCCGGGACATGCTAACATATCCCTCCATGGACATGCTCGAATAAGCGCGGCAGTAAGATGTGCTTGAATTACTTTGCTGGGGGCATGATTCAGCGCACGCAAAAGTTAGGCTATAAACGGCACGGTACACCATGCGGCGCCTGCCCCGGACTCCCGTCCTTCACCAACGGTGGGGTCGCCGCCCCCCAAATGCGCATATCATGTGAGAGCGCTTTCACATTACACGCGTAATATCCAAACCCTCAAATCACCTCCCACGAACTCTGCGCCGCCTGATACCGGATTGGTTTTGTACGCCATTATTTGAGTGGAGTGTATGTGAAGATGGTACTACGCTGGAAAAAAAATGGCAGCGGTTTAGCTCTGGTTAAGTCTGGAGGATTGCGAAAGCAACGAGGAGAGAGAGAGAGAGGCGATGGAGAGCGCGCTGCAGCGGCGGCGGCCCCGGCTTGCCATAGCTATGCGCCGTTGCTGCGCATGCACAAATGGCGAGCGCGGCGGAGGCACCTCTGAGTCACCTACGTAGCGACGATGGCGGCGCGTCTGATGTGCGCCGTGTGACGTCACTGCTCCTCGCGCATGCGCAGTATGGCCTTTCCTCGGCTCCACGAAATGGCTCGGCGACTCGGGTAGTGTTGCTTTCGCAACAAAACGCTCAGTACCTTCAACTAAAAATAGTGCAATAGCCGCGCATTGTCCTGCAACGTAATGTTCAAAACCTGCGCGTACTTTCCGATTTATATTCATCAAGCCGATGGCCTGCACTATGAGGTCACTAACAGCTCATGTGCGCGTTTGGGCGCTAAACCCCAGAGGCCATCAAAATAGCGTGAACCATAAACTCCTGCTTCCGTATATATGAACCATTAATTTCGGCCGTAACGCAGTTATGTGCTTATTCAAAAATTATCCACGGAAAATAAATTTTTGTGCCTTCTCTGCTAGGAGCTGAGCAAACAAGCCAACAAGTACCCCAACCTCCCCAAGCCTCCCCACATCGTCCTCGGCGCCTTGCCATTCAAGCTGGAAGACTACTATGGAAATAAAATAAGGTAAGCTCCGAGTGCCGCTGAAATTCTTGCAGACCACTGCAAACGAAAGACATTGATTAATGCGGTAGGAACTGCCAGGTAGCGTGTTCGCCAAATGCAGCCGGTACAGCCAGCGATGACAGCGCCGCCCACCGGCAGGTAGCAGCCACATTAAGTCTGGTTATAAATATTCATTCAGAACGACGGCTTGACATCGCCGCTATGGCGCAGTGGATAAGAGGCACGTGTTGCGTATGGAAGGTCGGCCGTTCGACTCCGCTCTCTGTACTGTAATTTTATTGTTTTTTTAATTTGATTTTTTTCCATTTTTTCCCTTTTAGGTCGCAAATCGTGATGCTTAGTTGCATATAACGCCGTTTAAGAGGATTTATTATCCCTTTTAGGTAAGCCGTTGTGACAATCTTCAGTCACCGTGATCAATTCACCGTGGTTTCAAGCCTTGTGGCTGTACAGGCTGCAGTTGGCGAATACGCTGCCAGGTAACGGACGACAAAAGATGTGCCAATTCACATAGGTGTGACGTCATTCCCCACTGCCCCTAGAGGAGGGCGGTATGCGCAGTTGACAACAATGAAATAGAATCATACGAAAAAATTGACTGTGCTATAGTTCTCTATCGGAACCTTCAGGCTGGATTCTACTTTCAAGCGCCAGCACTGACTTGAATGGAGAGGCATGTCTTTTTGCGTACACTCGTCGACATTAACTTTTTTTCTTCGTTCGTGCACTTAGAGATGCTGTGTGACCGATGAATAAGTGCGAGCGATTGGTACGGCTTATTTTTTTTATTGCGTTGCTTACCAGTACGAAAAGTTGGGCGTGTCGGCATACAGCTGAATTAACAAAATCCTCGGAGGATGGCAGGACAGGCAAAAAATCAGCGGCGAAGACATTGCTAGAACGACCTGTCTAGTGTTCAGCCGGTGTACTCTTCACTTCTTTGTATTTCCTCGCTGGCTTTATTATTTTATTATACATACCCCCTTCATATTGTTTAACCTATAGTAGACGTGTGCTCAAGCAGCGATTATGCCCTGGATTCTCTGAAGCTTAAAGCACTCAGCAGGAAGGATTGGTCATCGCTTTCAAAAGAAACTATCGCCTTTGCATGCAGGGACGTACAAGACCCGACACTTTTCATCACCAAAAGCCATTACTCCTTCGGGGACAACGAAGTACCCGACTGCACGGTCCTGCCGCCCACGCTCCTTCTTAAGCCTCAGAACTCACAGTCCTACTACTATGATTTGGTACGTAGATGGAAGGCGGCAAAAGACTGCCATGTTTGAGGGGTGATTCTGCTTCGATCCGTGAAGGAATCAAAAAGTTACTGAGCATGCGCGAGGATACCTGAACGATTCGCCAGAGGGAACGCTGAATGGCTGTAGAGGAGGAGCCTATTGCCAATTCATATGAAGTGGTCATGTGACTGTATGACGATAAAACGCTGATTTGCTGCCCTTGTCAATGTTCGCAGTAAAACGGAGTGTTGAGCTATTTGGTACATTGTATGGCTAGATATACAGCGCCACGACAAGGGACGAAGAAGGACGGACAAGCGCTACTACCAAATGAAAGTTTATTAGATCGGACATGGATAATATACCCTCAATCTACAATCAGGAGCGCATGCTTCCACCAACAAGATACAGAATGCATGACTGATAGGAATCCAGATGTATAATTCCACAGTCGCGGTTAACAATAGGAGGAGTGCCCATGCGTATGTCGCTGTTCTGTGACGTCCCGCGGTGGCTCAGTGGTTACGGCGCTCGGCTGCTGACCCGAAAGGCGCGGGTTCGATCCCGGCCGCGGCGGCCGAATTTCGATGAAGGCGAAATTCTGGAGGCCCGTGTGCTGTGCGATGTCAGTGCACGTTAAAGAACCTAAGGTGGTCGAAATTTCCGGAGCCCTTCACTACGGCGTCTCTCATAGCCTTAGTCGCTTTGGGACGTTAAACCCGCAGAAACCTCAACTGTTCAAGTTCCTGAAATAAAAAAATGCATGAACTACTCCTTTAAATAACACTAGAGTTCTGCATAGCCATAAGGATCACCTAACAAGAGAAATATGTGAGGAACATCATATTCACACGAACAGCGACACGTGCGTGAACATTCCTGTTCTTATCCATGACTGTGAAATTATGCATCTGGATTCCTATCAGTAACGCATTCTGTATCTTGTTCGGGAAGCGCCTGAGCTCCTGGTAGTAGACTGAGTACATATTATCCATGTATTTTTCAATAATCTCCTTCCTTCTTCGTCCCTCGGCAATGTGTTTTGTAGTCATAGATTGTCCTTGATTAGAACACGGTCCCTTGAAATGACTCTCGCGGGGACTCGGTTACTAAATTCCAGCGGCACTACGAAAGCTTCGCTAATTAGCTCTCAGTGTGAAATTCAAGTACAGATCGTAAGACTGCAAGAGTTCAAATGCTTCCTCTTTGCAGAGCGACGCGGCATTGGCCTTGCGAAGAATGCAAATCGTCGCCGGCTCAATCCAGTGGCTTATCTCGGTCGGCATGAAGGGGCGCTGGACGATGGTCAAGCCCAACGCACCGCTGCACATGGGATCTCCGTGCGAGCACGACGTTCATGCCTTGTCATTCGGCAGCTACGCCCAGGTAGGCGCTGCATACTGCGGAATTCTGGCGGTAGAAGGCGTTCTGTACCTTAGAAAGGAGCAAGGGGACAGATGTCTCCTTTCCAGGGCATACTGGGATGGGATACAGTAGAAACGCCGTTAAGGACGAAGGGAGAGGGAGAAAACAGTGCAAGAAAGGTGACCTGAAGGAGGCATGACACGTGGACTTCCGGTAGCACTCAGTGTACTGGAGCAGTACAAGGTATTTGGGATGGTATTGACTTCTCAGTGCACGCGGTACAAAAGAATGTCCAGCAGCAAAACCTCGCAGTTCATAAGCAAGGGTGCTACATTTTCAAAGAAAGAAAGTTTTTGTGTTTTCCATTGAGTACATTCACGGCAATTTCAACGTTGGCGAAATTTTAGAGGCCCGTCTATTGCGCGATGTCAGGGAACGTTAAAGAATCCTAGGTGGGCGAAATCTCTGGAGCCCTTCACTGCGGCGTCGCGCATAGCCTGAGCTACTTTGGAACTTTAAACACCCATACATCATAAACCATAAATATTCATAGCAAATTAGTTACTATTAACCTGAAATCCAAATCATCTTGCCCTTCACATGTCAACGGTAACTCCGATATTTTTAAAAGACGACAGAGACAGCCAGAGACAGACGCACGCAACGTGCTTGTATGTGGTACAATTATTTGCTGGGGCCAGAAATTGGGAGAATCTGTTTTCACTGTAAATGTTCGCTTGCTTTTTGCGGGGATTGGGACCAGGTGTGCAAGGACAAGGCGCTACGCCCCCACTTGCAATACGACCCCAGTTACAAGGCCATAGCTACCAGGGACAGCAGCCGGAACATGTTTGTCTACGACGACGAGGAAGGTATCTGCAGAAAGGTGTGGTGTATTTGTTGTTGCGTCCATCGTGCTTTGGGGTCATCTTAGCTCTTCAGACGCCCATCGCAATTTCTGCTGAAAAAAGGCATGTTTCACCTTAGTAGTCAGTGAGGATTCAAGGAAGCCAACTAGTGTAACTAGAAACGCCGACTAGCAATTTTCTGACTGAAAGCGCTCCAGTAATTTCAAAATAATCTCGAAACACTACAAATACTGAAAGGATCGTGTGACCGCGTAATTTTTTTTTTCGGCAATGCATGTCATGGCAGAAATTTGACATTGTGTAATATTTTTTGCTGGTGTGAAAATCTGTGTACACGGTTGTGTCAAAGGAACTGCTGCCACATGCGCTCTTCTGAGGAATATCGTTTACAGTGTGCGCTAACAATTATACAAAAAACCCCATTCTTGATACGAACAGTACTATAGTTATTTCAGTGCGTTCTAGCCATAGCGCGCTCTCAGAGAAGGTGAGAGCTTGTAATGTACAGAGCTGGCTACATGGCTCCTAAACACATTGAGTGTGATAATCGGACACACTGGTGTGCCCTCTGCCTGCTACTTCGGCGCTACAGATCTCTGTTTGCACGCATTATTGAGTTACCAATTAGAAAGTAGAGTTATTCACATGGTGGCGGAAATCAACCGGAAAAAAATGATTTTTGGAGGCGCATGTGGAGTAGATTCCAATAAAAAAAAAGCGAAGGGAGGTCTGCACAGGGCAAAGAGGGGTGATGAAAGTAGAACATTTCCCAGAATCGACACAAACTAGCTGATCTAGCTGAGATTTATGCCTTAAATGCCTCGGGACAGGGTGCCTGAGATGCTACAGGTCAGGTCTAATTGTAGGTCATTGCCGTTGTCTTACAATGCAGGAAAGCCGGCAAAATGGTGATGGTAATAACGCTTGATGTGCAGAATTTTCTTGTGCAATCACAAGTGGCTTGTACGAACGTTAGACAGGCCGCAGTGTTTGGTAGACTTCTGGTGGACGCGAAGTTCGCCGCGAAAGTTCGTTCTATGTGGGTAGCCCTTTACATATACATCAGGACCCCCCAGACATCCTTACAGATATGGCCGACATAACAGTTGACCCTGACCCTTTTGTTAGATTACGTCAACTCGTTTTCAGCATTTTTTCGCTCCTCTCATCTTGTACGCAGCTTTGCAGCTTAAAGTTCCAGAACAAAGCGAACACAGCGCTACGATTCGGCGTCGCAGTGTACGACCTCGACTACGAGGACGACCGGAACACCTGTACCGACCTGAACAAGTTCGGCGCATTCAGTCGGCTCAAGATGGTGCGCAGGGTGGTGGATTACTACGGCTCGCTTCCTGCTGATGGTAGTGACTGCGTGGACGCTGTTCCATGCGTCTTGCACGCTGGATGAGTGAACGCTGCAGCGTCGACTTTACAAAAGCACGCTGTCCCGTCCGCCGTACATAATGCTTTGACGCAATGCGCGTCTCTTTTCCCGCTTTCTTGAGCGTCGTTCTTCAATAACATAAAATAAACAGTGTCTTGAACTAACGGCTATCACATAATCTTGCCAACCGTACGGACGCACATAGAGACGCAACGTTAAACGGAACACGCGAACACTTGTAAGTCGTGAGCACGGGACGTGAGCACTTGAGCACGCGAGCGATGCAGGCCGGCCCGGCCGGCCGGCGTGTTTACGGATGTTTTAAATATAGCCGCCATGCTGAGCCGCAAGCAAGAGGGCGAGACTGGTTTTAAGAATAGGAATAGTTTGAATAACAGCCCCTCAAGTTTTGAAAATGACAATGCGCACAGAACAGGCACCGTAGCGTGGATAACTTCCATATTGCTTTCCTAAGTGGACGGCATGGAAACACTACGGGGCATTCTTGAAACGTCTGTCGACCCGCATCAACAAGCGCTCATGCGGTGCTTTCCATATTACTTCCACGTGTACTCAGCCGCATTCGCATTGGTTCTTTGTTCAGACAGCAGGTAACCATCATATGGTCAGGTAAACATCTGTGAAGTAGACATCACATTGATCGATCTTTTGAGGCCACAAACATAAATTGTGTACTTAAGCACGTATAAATAAAACTGTTGAGTTCAACATTGCAGGCATGCTTATTTAATTTCGATAGGCGCTTCGCCATGACGCCCTTGTCATTCAGTGCTTGCGCGCTGTTTACGTGGTCGTTTGTAAACAGGGGGCGTCCTCGAGGCAATGCCTGTGGCCGAAAACAGTTCAAAGGACCCTAAATGCTCTTAGAAGTGTAAAAGAAATAAACAATCCTCGAGACATTACAAAGGGCCTCGCTCAAAAGCCCGACGGCTGCCTCAAGATACTCGGGGCCGGAGTTGGTTGCGCTGAACGCTGCGCTCCAGTGGCACCGCCTGATCATTGCAGGTTCGCTAGACAAACACACATGCAACATTGCCTCGCCATCTACCTGCATCATTCTAAGGCTTAGGACTTCACCAGTGGTTCATCGGCGAATCTCCTAAGTGCTTAGAAGAGCTGTGTAATCTGTCACGGCAAGTTAAATGCAGGAAAAAAAAAACCCGGGAGGAAGCGTCCGGCGATGCTTTGGAGGAGAAGTTCTAGAGGCCCGTGTACTGTGCGATCTCAGTGTACATTAAAGAACCCCAGGTGGTCGAAATTTACGGAGCCCTCCACTACGGCGTCTCTCATAGCCTTAGTCGCTTTGGGGCGTTAAACCCCATAAACCAAACCATAACTTTGAAGCCTAGTCATGAAATGTAAAAAGAAGGAAAAAGTGAAAAAATAAAAAGGGAAAGTAAAAGGAAGAAGCTACATATATACGCAGCACCTCATCACGAGCCCAGTGACGAGACCCAAATACCTGACACCTTTTAGTATTTGCGAGGGATGTCGTACGTAGCAAGTCCATGTTTTGGATGTCCTGACATGTTATCAGGTGGATATCCAGTTCGGGTGATATTATTCACACTAATTTGATATATATATATATATATATATATATATATATATATATATATATATATAATGCAGCAAAAAAAGGGAAAATCTTGGCACGGTATGTAGTAGTAAGAACGTAGACCAATGTTTGAAACGCTTCAAACAATTTATTGACGTTTCGACCGTGGAACGGCCTTCGTCAGAATGTCAGAATATATATATATATATATATATATATATATATATATATATATATATATATATATATATATATATATATATATATAAGAGGTGCCCTGATAGGTTATCCCATTCGGGTGATATTACAGATATTTTCTTGAATCACGTCTTAATCTGCGTAATGCTCACGAGAAGGATGGTAGAATGGACTCTTATTTTTTCATGATAGGAGATATCTGCGACGTGGGCAGCTAATTATCATTTCTTGTCTGTGTCATGATATATTCGTAATTATGCTCATCACTATGTTGGTGCAGCATGACTTCTGGTTTGTAGCGCTTCCAAAGCCCGTTCCGTGATTCGCATATACTAGTTAGACATGCTCGCCTTCACAGCACGTGAAGCTATGCAGCACTGGGCCAATCAACTGCATCGTTGCAATCACATCCAGTAATTTGTTCGGTCTAGAGAGCAGAAAATGTAAATTAGGCTTAGCGAATTATTTTAACGTGGGCCGAGCAAGTTTTCTCTTTTGGACTTATAAAAATGCCGCAGTGAAATTTACCATTATTTGATCTATAACCAATGTGTCCTTGTTAAAGCCTATGAAAGTCCCCTGGGAATTCTTAGGTACTTCCATTGGGCAGAGAAAGTGTGTCCAAAACGATATGTGAGGGATGTCCGCGGGAGTTCCTCTGCACTTCCTGGGGATACCCGGATGTCTTTTCAAGGCTTCGTAGGGACATCCCTTGGATGTCACAGTTGTCACTGGGAAGCAAATGAGGCGGAGCCATTTGTTTACACCATCTCGCGTCAAGATCAGAGCTGAAATCCTCGCCAGCGTGGTGCGCTTATCGTAAAGGTATAGATAATTGCTTTTAGTCGCGGTGCGTGTACCCCATTTAATCGACATAAAAGTAATTGTAGTTTCGATGGCCCTACACTTTTCAATACTCGTGCTTAGTAGTGGTCACATCCTCAGTTTCCCGATTGCTTTGTCACAAAAAGTTGCCAGGATTGTCCTTGTGCTACGGAAAGAGGTATTGCAGTGTATGAAGGTGTGGTACCCCACAATGGGAGGATACCAGAGTGCCGGATTTTGTACGAAATCGAGACCAAAGCTAAAATCCCCTTCATGTTTTCCTAGCATCGGCCCCCTTTTTGCGCTGGCGTCCTCGCTTTCTTGATACCATTTTTATCAGCAGCAACGTTCGAAACTGTTCGAAACACGGCTCGAAATGCCCTCTTCGCTGATGCGTCAAGCGCGCTATCTTTCGCGTCCCACACGAAAGCACCCTCGATCGATTGCCTTAGTGTGCAGCTCAGAACACAGAGGGCACCACACACGCAATTAAGGTAGTGTTTCCAGACAGTGTTCTAGATCAAGCGTACGACAATGTGCTCAGGCATGACTACATGAGGTTATATGATCCGAAATATTACCGCTTGACCGACAGCAACCACGCTCATGTCACTTTAGTAGGAGCCCGATGACACCTTTCTAAAGGTGTACGGCGGTATAGGCCAATTCTTCGCAGGGAAATGCGGTGTTGTTTTGCTAAGTGGTGGTTTGCGAACCGGACACAAGGTGCGAGGCATGAGCCGTAAAATATTCTGCATTAATGCTATGCTCAGCCTTTTCACGTGTATTGGAAGAAGGAATAAGCGATGCAGCCGCTAAAGTCAAATGGCTGACAGTTCCAGGATGAGGTCCTGCGGAACCCACAACTATTTGATTGCTCTCATTACCGCCGACCTAATACGTTTATTAATGCGAAAGTATTTGACGGCTCATTGGCACGAATACTCGGCGTTGCCTCCCCCCCCCCCCCCCCCCCCCCACACACACAAGAAAAATGGCATTACAAAGATTGCGACTGGTCGAAACGGGGTGTCATCATCAAATGCTTGAAGGAAATTTTAACCAATATCCGTCAGTGCTAGAACTTGCAACTCCATCAACTAAAAAAGAAGTGAATTAGAATTAGCCCACCATTAATAAATACATAAATAAATGAATTGTAGGGGTGCGTTAATCAGGCGTCCTCAAGAGACCGAACCGCTGTGCAGGGTCTGGCAGCGTAGACGGGCGTAGCCAGCACCAAGAGAGAAGAGAGCGGGGGAACTTCGTCGTCGTCAGGCGCAGCGTAGTGTCGGCGCATAACTTCGTCGTCGTCAGGCGCAGCGCAGTGTCGGCGCATGGTGGTAGCGGAACCTGTCACACTTGGCACACTACAGAATGAATAAATAAATTATATATTGCGCGAATGGGATTCAAAAATGCAGCGGCGCAAACGGATCAGCTTCGCTGGCCACTACACGAGAGCACAGGGCGCAACGTATTCTTCATCACCTAATGCTACTATCCAACTAATATTCGCGCTTTTAGCTGTGTGGCGGTAGTGACACAGAGATGTGCACTGCATGCGGCGACGTGGACAACGTTCAGGCAGAAACACGGCACCTGTGCAATACGTGTTGGAGTTGACATCCACGACCTACTGTATATAGTAGGTCGTGTTGGCAACACTGGTGCAGAAACTTGTCATGAAGCACAGGCCTCCGGTGCATGTTGGGTAAATTGCAATGACGTTGAAAAAGTTGAAGACGCGCATAACTGGCTCTCTGAGTCAGTGGACACGTCAGTCGCTCTTTCAGGCACGTGGAAGTGGTGTCACAGCTGCAAAAACTGTGATTTCACACAATATTCCGTGCTCAGCAATGGTTAGCAGGCATGTCGTTTGGTTCATTTCAATGTTTCGTGCTTTAGCTCGCCAAAATGCCGCAGTTTTCCGTTGCTCCGGCTCTCGCCGCGTGGAGTATACCACTTTTGTCCCCGATAGTACACCAGAATACAGGTAAGACGTGCTGGCTTGCAGGCTGCTTAACTAATACTGAATAGTCAACTTTTTAACTATTTCTGTGCTCCTAGCGCCGTTATTATGCATACCAGTTTTTATAATTTCGAAAGCGCGGTTTCCCTCTGTGCTGTAGCCAAACAAATTTTGGCTTCTTCATCGAGTTACGGGAATTGCAGAGGTTGCTTTGCCTGCAAGCTTTTCGAAGGCGCATGTATCTTGCGCGATGAAGCCAAAATTTGCTGGACCACAGCGTCGAGAGTAACCGCGTTTCCAAAATTCTAAAACTGATATGGATATTACGGTGGGCTACTCGCCTATCAATAATTAAGGAGGTTAACAATAATATTAGTTAACCAGCCTGCTGTTAGCACGTGTTAGCTGATTCTGGTGCACTGCACCTCTGACAACACTATGTCGGAAAATCGCTGTTCCCTCTCAAAAAGCATCTTTTTCAAAATTGTGTCTCGTTTTCTAAACTTTAAAAACTAATACGAATACTGCTTGCGGTGAGTTACAAGTCTCTCAATAACTAAGCAGCCTAACAGTAATAGTTGAAAATTTAACTACTCAATATTACTCAACCAGCCTGCTTTTAGCACGTCTTAGCTGCATTCTGATGTATCATATCGCGTACAATAATATGTCGAAGAAAACGCCCTTCTGACTCAAAAAGCCCATTTTTTAAAATTGTGCAAAGTCTTAGGGGTCTCGTTTTCTACATTTTAAAAACTAATACGAATACTACTTGCGGTGAGTTACAAGTCTCTCAATAACTAAGGAGCCTAACAGTAATAGTTAAAAGTTTACTCAATATTACTCAACCAGCCTGCTTTAGCACGTCTTAGCTGCATTCTGATGTATCATATCGCATACAATACTATGTCAAAAAAAGCGCCCTTCTGACTCAAAAAGCCTATTTTTTAAAAATTGTGCAAAGTCTTAGGTGATACGCCCTGTATATATACCGGGGCGTGAGGCATGCGTTTTTGTCGCCATGAGATCATGGTCGCCACTGAGAACACCATCGTTGTCAACACCACGATCTCGCGCGAGTTCAGAAGAAGAAGAAGAATCTCGTCTACCTCTGACGCCGACACGCACTGTTCTCCGGCACTCAGCTCTGCTTTTCTCCCAGAGTCTTGCGGCCGTCTGCTTCCAGTCCTGCGTTTGCCTCGTAAGAGATGCAGATTTTCCTCATTAGGTTTTCTGCTGGGTCCTGGGGCTCCAATTTCACCTGAAACAGCGCTTAAGCCATGGACAGCAAGCACGCGGGCAAGGGTTAGACTGCATGGCCGCCGCCTATGTCTTAACCGCTGTTTTCAGGCCGAACCTACCGAGGAGCCAGCAGACCCCCCTTAGCTTAGTCCCCTTGACACCGCGACTGCATCAGCGTCGCCTGGCTAGTCGTTCCTTTCAGTGCCCTAAGTGTGAAGCAGAAAGGGGGCATTAGGGCTAGTTTGACGTATTCAGTGTTTAGTTTAGTTTATGGGGGTTTAAAGTCCCAAGATACGCAAGAAGTACTCGGCTCCGGCGGATATCCTCGACAGAGAGCAGGCCACCACGCTCAGACGACTACAAACAGACACTTACCCAAGCAGAGCCATGTATCACAAAATGTGGCCGAACAGATACGCGAAAGAGTGCGTGTGGTGTGGGGGCTACGCCACAACGTACCACGCCACCTGGGGCTGCGAAAAAAGCCCTTTACTACCAAAGGTAAATAGCCCTAGTCTAGAGCAGTGGGACGCCCTCCTGGCTGACTCCGACCCGAGCACACAGCTCATGCTGGTGACGAGGGCCAAGGCAGCGGCGGAGGCCAACGGGATCCTGGACTAGGGAAGACCGACCACTGTAGCTCCACATCTATCTATCCCCATCCCCCTACTCCCTAACTCTTCCTTTTGAAAAAAAAAATAAATGTTTTTACTACTACTACTACTACTTAAAGTCCCAAAGCAACTCAGGCTATGAGGGACGCCGTAGTGAAGGGATGCGGTAATTCCGACCAACTGGGGTTCTTTTGCGTGCACTGACATCGCACAGTACACGGGCCTCTAGAATTTCGCCTCCATCGAAATTCAGCCGCCGCGGCCGGGATCGAACCCGCGTCTTTTTAGCTCCAATTAATCAGCTAGGGTTGTGTCGCTCTGCAAGTCATGTATCAGAGAGGGCCCGACGGCACAGGGCCTCCCCTATCCCTGTATCAAGCTACCTCTTCGGCTCCCTGCCCCATAATCTCGATACAAGAAAATACCAGTGGTGCCTTGCAAAAAAAAGAAAAAAAGAAAGATGTCCGGCAACGTGCTTGGCGCTTGGATATATGTGCATTCTGTTCCTGTGCCCACACAATATAGACTCACCAGCGGCCAAGCGAATGCTCATTTCGCAGTCATTTTTGAGCGATAGCTCAAGGGTCCAGTGCAGCAGGAAAAGTAGTGTTGTCGGCGTTGACCGTGCGGGAAAAATCTGCGAGTGAAACATCCCTGATTGGTCGGCTTGCGTGGGGCAACATATTGCTGTTGTGGCGCCGGCATGCGGCGGCCACCAGAACTAAGGCGTGCTGCGGAGCGCCGTGCAAGATGATTGGTTTATGATTTAAGGGGGTTTAACGTCCCAAAGTAACTCAGGCTATGAGAGACATCGTAGTGAAGGGCTCCGGAAATTTCGACTACCTGGGGTTCTGTAGTGCAAGACGAGACAGAGCCGCTGTTCACCGCTGTTCGTGTTCGCACCGAGCGCACGCAGTGACCTGGACATGAACGAATCCGCTTTCTTTCCTGGCATCATCGCAGACAGTGGCGGCCATGTGTTTGCCCTGCATTCTTTGTGCTGGCCTCGCACTCTTCTGATTAACACAATTTCATGTCGTAGATCTGCGTTCTACTTGTGCTCTTATTGTATCACGTAATCGTGATGCCCACTACATCTAAAAAGCTATCGTATTGCAACTTTAAGGTGGAACATAAGTGTCCTACGAATTTGTTCTGTTCGCAGTGCCATTTGTTTACCGCCGTGTGTTACCGAAACATTGTCGTAGCTCACTAAAGCCTCTTACGTGATAACTTACTATTTTCCCCGAAAAATCTAGTAAGGAAGAAACCTTAAATATTATCAACATATAACAACTTGACTAGATTTTGATTCCAACTTCCACGTTAGCCGCGCATACAGAACTGTGATACTACGAAGTCTCTATGTTATGAAATACGCGGGAACGCGCATGCTCTGTAGACGTTCTCCTCATGGTTTCCCAACTGATTTCAAATGTCTTCCGCATGCTTGCTCATGACGTCCATGGCCGCAAACGTTGGCCTTAACTGATCCAACCTTTCCGCATGTCTTGATCGCATAGTCCGGGTAGCTATACATGGTCCGGGTAGCTTATACACCATACATGTTCTGTATGAGCCAAACGAGAAACATGCGAAATTCATGAGATATCACTATAGGCCGTGGTACGATATGCACGAAATAATTTGAATGGCCGTATGGATCGCGCTGTTAAGGCGCCTAGTATAATTAGGAAACCGCAAAGCGTAATCGTTCTTGTCTTCTGCCTGACAGCAACGGTCTCAGCTGTTCCAAAGCTGGCAGCGTCACCTCGTGCGCCTCTGCTCTCGGCTGTCGGGATCTGTCT